>NW_007261457.1:67843-91792 GCF_000164805.1 Carlito syrichta
TCCAAGAATAGCCAGAACAATCCTCAGCAAAAAAAACAAAGCAGGTGGTATCACATTACCAGACTTCAAACTTTACTATAAAGCTACAATCATCAAAACAGCTTGGTATTGGTATAGGAACAGGCATATAGATCAATGGAATAGAATTGAGATTCCAGAAGCAAAACCTCAAATTCTCAACCAACTCATCTTCGACAAAGCCCCCACCACCTACCACTGGGGAGAGGAGAACCTATTCAGTAAATGGTGCTGGGAAAACTGGCTGACCACATGCAGAAGATTGAAACAGGTTCCCTATCTATCCCCATGCACAAAGGTTAACTCCAAATGGATCAGAGACCTAAATGTAAAACCTCAAACCATAAGAACCTTAGAAAAGGAAGGAAATACTCTCATGGAAATCGGAACTGGCATCCAATTCCTGTACAAAACCCGAAACCCACAGGTCATAAGAGAGAAGATAGACAAGTGGGACCTTATTAAACTGACAAGCTTCTGCAAAGCCAAAGAAACCATCAAGAGAGCAGGGAGACAGTCTACAGACTGGGAAAAAGGATTTGCCAACTCCAGGTCTGACAAAGGCTTAACATCCTGGATCTACAAGGAACTCAAACATGCTGAAAAGAAAAAAACAAACAACCCCATTATAAAATGGGCAAAAGATATGAACAGACACTTCACAAAAGAAGACATCTGAGCAGCCAACAAACACATGAAGAAATGCTCAACCTGACTAATCATCAGGGAGATGCAAATCAAAACCACACTGAGATACCACCTAACTCCAGTCAGAATGGCAATTATCAACAACTCAAAAAATAACAGCTGCTGGAGAGGGTGTGGTGAAAAGGGAACACTTCTACACTGTTGGTGGGAGTGTAAACTAGTGCAACCTCTGTGGAAAGCAGTGAGGCAATTCCTAAAAGCTCTAAAAATCGACCTTCCATATGACCCCGTCATCCCCCTACTGGGAATATACCCTGAAGACCTCAAATCACTCTATAAAAAAGATACCTGCACACGTATGTTTATTGCAGCGTTGTTCACAATAGCAAGAACCTGGAACCAACCATGCTGCCCATCAAAAGAGTACTGGATTAAGAAAATGTGGTACATATACACGATGGAATACTACACAGCCATAAAAAAGAACAAAATCATGAATTTCGCAGCAACCTGGATGGAACTAGAGTCTATAATACTGAGTGACCTCTCACAGAAACAAAGATCCGAGTATCACATGTTCTCACTCATATAATGGACCTTGAGCATCCAATGTAATACTATAAGAAAATGACTGACGGTACTGGGAAACTATGGGGGGGGGAGGATGGGATTAACAGTCGCAAATATCTGTCTGGGGATGGGGAAACACCTCTTATCAACAGGGTGCCTGAATGAAACTTAATTGTACACCTAACCCTTAACTGTACCCCACAAAATCATAATAAAAAATATTGATTAAATAAAAAAAAAATTCTCAATGTCACAGA
Organism: Carlito syrichta; assembly: GCF_000164805.1. NCBI lineage: Eukaryota > Metazoa > Chordata > Mammalia > Primates > Tarsiidae > Carlito > Carlito syrichta. Next base: position 69,337 of record NW_007261457.1, read on the forward strand.
AAATGAAGAAAATATAGTCATATATACAAAATGCTAAGCAGGGTGCGTAAAACATTAATGGGTAAAATTCAAAGTGTTCTATCAAGCTACTTAAACTATGTCCAAATCTAATACGTAGGCAGTTGGACTCCTTCTGATCATATGACTTAGTTTTAAGTAATAAAATTAACATAATATCCAAAGGGATTTTTGTATACTATTCTCATTAGTTATGAGAATGATTAAATGATTTACACTATAATAGTGCTGCCATTTAGGCATTCAATGAAACCATATAGCTAAAAAAATCATAGGTGTTTCATGTAAGGAACTGAGCTTGTTTTAGCAAATTCAAATTTTTACAAAGTTAGTTGAATGTTACTGATACTAATCAGACCCTAGTACAGCATAACATTTCTTAATAAGACTTAAAGTATGCACATGACTTCAAAAGAATTGGTGACATGAACTCACACATTTTCACACAAATTAAGTCCCTGAAGCAAACACTAAAGTGAGTTTTGTATTTAATGTATCCCTAAGAAAGAAGTAAAATGACCAAAAAAAATGTAACTCTCCCAACTAGGTTAAGTCTCTAGTAACAGATACAGACAGGAGGTCACCTCTAAAGGAGATGATATTGCCCAGATGGCAATATCTATCTCACAGGTATATGATGAGAATATGATAGACAAATGTCAATGCAAAATTCAGAAAACATCAACATTTACTGAGTTGCTAGTATCTATGATGGAAGTTTCAACAATCAGAACAGAATATCATTATTAGTCCCATTATTTTGTTCTTTAAAATTTAATTTTCAAGTGATTTATAGGCACTTCCCAATTGTAATACAATAATTACTAGATGTGTTGTCTAAATATACTCTAAAATTGGAAACATTCTAGAACTAGCTATACATACAAGCAAATGAAGAAACTTAAAATTATTCCATAAATTTGGGATTAACCTCAAGATATAATCAGAATCATGTTTGAAGGGGGAAATGATCATACGAATTGGTATTATGTGATCTGAAAAAGAATGACAAAATAGATAAAAGATAAAAGTATATTAAAAACCTCACTTTTGACCTACTAGATCTCATAAAATTGTGAAAGAGCACACACTTTTAAATTACATTTTTCTCCAAAGACTTTCATTATTAGTGAAAAAAATGTTGCCCCAAAGGGAAAATGTTAACACAATATGTAATAAAACTACATTAATAATTTTCATGTATATTTCACTGTCTGTGTTTGTTTTACTCTCCACACAATCCATTCTGATTTAGTCAAATGAACAATCTGTGTTATATGTTTACTTGAAAGCCCATATAAGTATGGGCTCCATATATCCATAGAGAGAGAGAGAGAGAGAGAGAGAGATGAGTGAGCGAGCAAGCATGCAATACTTAAGCACAAGGCCAAGTCACCACTCTAGGAAACAGATGAACTAGCAACTAGTGGCATTTCTTTGAGCCCTCTGTTTCCATAATGCTAATAAAATCAAAACTAGCTTCCCCCCCGCCCCGCCCGCCGCCTCTTCCCTCACCCCTTACTAAGGAACAAAAGCAGCAGCGTTATTTTTAAACAGTTCATCTAACGCTGACAGCCACTATTATGTCTAGCAGTCTCTAAGCCTAAAGACAGCTTGAGAATTTTAAGCAGCCTTAGGTCCTTATTAGAAGCCCGATGGACACCAGCCTCAAACAGTTTAGCCCCAGAACAATGGGCGGCCATTGATACATGATGTCAACTGTCTGAAGAGTAAGACTGAAACCATTTTAAAACGGAAACAGACAAAAAGGCAAACTCCCTCAAGCATTTTCAGGCTACATCATAATCTGTGGTGTTGAAAGCTGTACTAAGATCAAGTGCCGAAGGATGAGACTGGAGGAGAAAGCAAAATCTGCAATGCGAGGAGGTCATTTATAACTCTGACAAGGGTAGTCTCCCAAATTGCTGTTTTGTAGGTAACTAGAATGTTCACATTTAGCATAGCGTGTATTCAGCTCTTTGGCCATCACCTATAAAGGATAATTCTGGGAGGGAGAGAGGATGGAAGTGGTCTGATCACAGCAATAAGTCTGTTTTCTTCTATTTTCTTCTTGGCTGATTCTGGAATGTCTGTCAGTTCCAGGGTCTGTCCAGATAGCCTCTTGACTTGTTTGTCTCAAGTTTTTTGTTTGTTTTTGTTTGTTTTCCAATATCTGGGTTTCTTTGTTAAACTCTAATTTTCTGCTAATTTTTCTATGCCCTCCAAAATGCAAGAAAGCATCATTATAATATCCCCCATAACTCGTTTCCTAGGATGTGTTGAAGATGTTTCTTTGTTTTGATTTTTCAGTAAAAATCAGGAATCTTGGTACTATTTAGAAGTAGCCTCTGATATTTAAGATCCTTCTCTTAGCATTTGTCACAGAGTTACTAAATCAACCATGCAGGTTTGGGGGAATTTTAGCATCACTTTAAGTAATTTTTGAGGTTGTCTATTTATCATATATTGTCAGATACTCTGAAATCCGCATTTTTCTTGAAAGGAATTAAGAAAAAGACACGAAATGTTTGCATCATCAAAGCTGTCAAGCAGGCTTTTCTCAAAAACCAAAAATCTAGGAAAGCACAGTTTTAAAAATATTTATCTTAATGCTGATTTGCACAGCTCTTTCTGGCATCGGATTAAAAATACACAAGTATTAAAACAGAGCAGACCAAGATTCAAGTGAATTCTAGAAAAAAAGACATGATTTACCCTATGCCCATCTAAATCTCAAAGTGGGACTTGTAACATGTAGGAGAGTTATTTCTGGATGAAAAGTTAAAATCCATAGGGGATAAAAACTGTAAGAGTTGCAAGGCAGAAGCTTAGTGTGGACTATGTTGTAACAGAAGCAACCACACTGTAGCATGCCTGCAAACCAACATCATGGGTGGACTTCCTATCTGCCCCTGTCATCATCCTGAGCACCTCTCCGGGTTGTTCAGCAGCTACAGCATGTCAGTCTCCAAAGATGCTGTTCGGAATGCGAGTGCTAGGGAAAGAACAGCCTACAGAGTTTTTGAATCTTGATTCTTGTTTCTGCTTACTACGTGGCATACCACATGCAAAAGGCAAGTAACAAAATACATGTTTTCCTTGGCAAGCCTACAGAGTCTTGTGGTCAGAAGAATCTTGCAATTTCTGCTGATGCTTCTGGAAACAGACTGATGATCTAGGTGACTGTGCTTTTTCAAGAGGTGAATGAAAGAATGGTGTTGAACAAGACAGAACATTATGAAGTAGATTTTCATAAAAATCCAAAGAATCAGATTGAACTAAAGTAAACTTTCACAATATTTTAGGTAGATTTTCTTCTGTCCAAGATTTTCATTTGTTTTTGGTGTCCAGACTCCCAGCTACACAGTTGAATGCTCTCATTGTTCTATTGAAGACTAGTTTCCATTATTCACTATTAACCCACTTTAACTGTAGAGGATAGTGTTCAGTACAACTGAATGCTTTTTAACAGTCATTTGGGCAATCCTTTTGAATTAACTCATACATTCAACAAGGACAAAAATGTTGTCATTTTTTTCTGGGCTAGGTACTCCACTAAGCACTGGGATGGAAAACCTGTAAAGTCACACATTGCTGTTATCCATGTAAGGATTGCAGTATTTAGAGAGAGACATACAAACACCTCTGATAAAAACTATAATAAATTCAAACTCAGAGAACTAAACATAATAAAAAGGAGTTAATTCTGATTTATAGGGGGCAGCAGCTGAAAAAATTCTATTTCTTCACTGCAAAAAAGAAGATAAAATATTTCTATTTATTTAGAAAAGTTTTCTAGCATTCTGGAGCTGACATGCCAATTTTTGACACATGCTTCCAATCTTCCTGAAAAATCTTGTTTATTTACATATCTAAGAGTTGAAATGAAGTTAAGCTAGTGAGTTTAAACTTTGAATGTTATCACATCAACTGACATAACTAGAGACTACAGAGGTAATGCAGAATAGAAATCATTGATAATGTGATTCAAAGTCAGATTACAAAAGGGATAGAAATAGGAAGTGACTCAACAGCTTTCTTTCCAGTCAGTATACAGTTGTTTATACTAATATCAGATGTGTGCTTTACTCAAGAAAACTAGCTTCTGTTTGCACACTGTTATCAATGTGTTGTTATTATCACTACCACATTAACAACTAACACATGAATAGTATAAGTCATGTGCCAGGTATTAGACTATTATAAATATTAACTCTTTTGATCCTGACCACAACTATATATGATACTATTGTTATTCTCATTTTACAGATAAGGAAACTGAGGCATAGTGAAGTTAAATAACTTCTTAACTAATTAGTAGGCGTCAGAGCCAGGAAGCAAGCCCTGGCAGTCTGGCTCTGGAGTCTTAGCATTTAAGGATTATACCGAGGTTTTTCTCTAAGTGTTTTAAAAACACAATGAAAATAAACACAATAATGTAATAGTTACCTAAGAGAGTTAATCCTAATAGAAAAGTAATTTTAAGTTTATATACAAGAAGCAAGAGATCAATTTGTCACCTGCAGGACTCAGAAGTCTGTGACACCTTTACACAAAGGTGCTCTACTGCAAAGATTGATCAGTTCTTTCCAAAAACTCTTCACATGTCTCACCCAAATAAATCCAACTTACAATTAGATACATTTTTCATTCATTATCTTAAGGACAATGATGAGCAGTGATTTTTTTTTTTAATGTACTTATCAAAAGATGTTGAACTCAGGATTCTAGTGAGTATTCTACGGGATTCCTCTATAATGCTTCTTTAGATATGTCAGACTCAAACAGCTTCCTATGCAATACTATTTTTTTATGAATTAAGAAAGGTAGATTTATTAAAGGGAAGACATGTTGTAAAGGACACAATGGGCGGGACAACAGCAAGTGTCTGCTGTCTGCTGCCACATTACTATTCTTTCATAGTAAAATGTTTTACTATCTACATTTTATGAGTATTTCCCAAATATTCCTCCCTTCCCATCTTCAGTGAAATGGTTCTATTTTCAGCTGTCATCTCTCATTTCAATTGCTGTAACCAACTCTCTTAATTACTGAGCTCATATTAAATGCCTGACATTGTGCTAGAGGCATAATACATTTATCTCATTTGATTCCCACACAAGTTCTGAGTAGTAGTATCCACATTGAACAGGTCAGAAAAAGTTTCAGAGACTAAGTAAATTGCTCAAGGTCACACTGCTGGTAAGAACTCAGAAGCACTTGTTACAAAGTCAGTATTTTCTCCAAGCTACCATCTTAATTTACTGTTCCTCTCCGCTGTCTCACACATATGCATTGATTAATACATGTTTTGTGCTTGACAAGAAAAATGCACAAAGTCCTTCCAATTTATTATACCATTACAACTTAGTTTTCAATACTCTATCACCCACTGGGTTTTTTGGGGGTTTTTTTTGCCTCATAACAAAGAAATATGTTCTAGATCATCTATTCAATAAAAAAGAAAGGGGTATATACAAACTAGAGTAAATCTCTTTATGTTATAAAGATAGAAAATTAATTCCACGTTTTCATTCCTCATAGTCATAATATTTAATAAACATTAGTGATAAACCCAAGCTCATCTAACTATACTGTGTTTTCAGAGACTGACATTTTGAACAAAGTAATGTATTTTTTCTAAAAAAGAGTATCTCATGGAATATTATTAGATGAGAAATAAAATATGATGAGAGAAGTAAGTCTATAAAAACTATAGCACTTAAAACAAGCCTGCTACAGCCCACACCTAAAATAAAATTTTGTAAAGGACACAAACAGCTTTAAAAATCTGATGTTGTAATGAAAATTTAATAAGGCTTCCAAACAAAGAAGCATTCATCTATTGCAGGACTTTCTGAGAAACAAATTCAAGTATTTGCCTAAGAAGTCTAGTCTAAGAATTTCTGATATTGTTAACTCTGCAGTAGTTACCCATGGCATTTACTGACATAAATTAGTGTATTCAGTTATTGTTTCTAAAAGTAAAAAAAAAACAACAGTATTGTGAAAAGCTGAAAAAAGGAAAGCCTAAAAAATGAACATCAACTTCTAAAGGGAAGCATAACAATTTGTATTACTCCATACATTGCAGACTGTTTTGCTTCTTCCTTAACTACATATTCAGTCCTATAGTGAGACAGGCTAAAATACAGCAACAACAACACTTTTTATACTAAAATAAAATACTTTTATGCATACAAAACAGCAAAGAGTAGACAGGGTTCTGTAATAATCTTCCACAAAGACATAAAATAAGGCAACAAAAAAAATAGCTTTCATCTCTCCAACTTTTCATGGCAGTTTCCCTTCCATCTTTTCTTCTCTCTCTCTCTCTTTTTCTTTTATATCCTGCAGTGGAAAATAATTTAAATGAAAGGAAAAAGACTACATGTGGGCTTTGTTTTGACTTTTTTTTTAAGAGAGAACAACCCACTACCCGCATTTCAAGATTTCATCTTGTGTCACAAACTCTCCAAAGCTTTTTCCTTATGCCCTTGCCCCCAAGCAGAACATAGAGCTTCCTCATTTTGTGTCTTCTTCCAATCATGTGCATCTGTTTTAGAGGATACAACAGATGTCTGCACTAATTTGTTGCATCTGTCTCTACCACAGGACTGGAAGTTTCTTGAGGGTGTGGGACACATATTCCCTGTGATTCCCCAGTGCCTCGTACAGAGTTTGAAAGGGAGTTCATTAATTAACATGTGTTGAACTAAAAAATAAATAATGAAAGAACAAAATGAACAACTTATAAGTATGCCTTTTCCTAGTTAAGGCCACAGTATTGATATTATTCTCACAAAGTTGAAATTTAAAAAACCAAAACTATAATGAAGAAAGCCACTTACACATTAGCTCTCAAAATGAAAAATCAAGTTATATAAAGTAGAAAGAACACACTTTCCACTGCAAATTCTCAAGGTATAATAATTCCTCATTACCTAGAGGGTTGAAGCCTGTTTATTTTCCCATCACATACTTAAACCCTCTAACACTACAGGAGAACATAAGCCATTTTTTACATTACATTGAATTCCTTGAGAATTCATTCTGGTATATTATTATACAAGCAACGCTAGAGTAACAACCACACTCCAGGCTTTTATGCACAACATTGAAGCCCATATTTTATTATAGTCCGTGGGCTCGACATGATTCATTTATAACACAATACCGATCTCTCATTTTGTATAAATCAGTAGTTTTCATATCTCAGAGCTACCTTGTTTTCAGGTTGTTTCATCTCATTGTGTTTTGTTTTCTGGAATATACTACCTAGCATTCCTCTGTTCTTTGAAATGAAAACCCTAAGTAACATTTTTATACATGCCTTATTCTCTCTTGCATTTTGACTTTTACCTCTCCAATTCTAAAAGAGCTCTCTCAAAAGTCACCAGTAGCTTTCCAAATTCAATGACCTTTCACTTTTTTTCAATCTCCATGTTTAGATGTCACAGTAGCTTCGGACAATTCTCCTCTTTTTGGCTCCTGTGACACTCAATGACCTGATTCTCATCTCCTTCTCCCACTTTTGCTTCCCAGTCCTCTATGACATCGGTGGACCTGCTCTCTAAGGTTTTATCCCATTGTCTCCTCTGTCTGCTCTCCCATCCATCCTTCAGTTATTATCCATTCCTTCAGAGTAATTGGGCCCCATCACTCTATTTGGCTGCATCTAAAGAACCATCCCTGAGCCCCATAGAAGATGCCAGGCTGCATTTCCAACTATATTCTATGTTTACCGGGAAAACTTCAGACCCCTCAAATTCAAAATTTTGAAGCAGAGTGTATCTTACCTTCAGATAAAATATAGTATATTCCCTGTTTCTCAGTTTCCAAACTTATTATAAGGTTTGATTACTCCCTTGTCTATTCTGCAATTATCTTGCATCCATTCTTTCTTCTGATTCCACTTACTCTGTCTCAATTTAGGTCGATTCCATTCAACTGAGCAATAGTAGAATTCCAACTGAACGAGTTTTTGTTCTTTCTCCTCTTCAAAGCTCTTATATTGCTCTTATATTTACCATCCTTATGGACATCTCTGATCATCTAATTTCACTGCACAAAAAGCCATAAAGGGATAGAATGCCTAGCCATCGAGGGATAGAATGTTAGTATTTAGTCTTCTCTGCAATATCTATCACTTTTCCAACCTATTTCCTTCTGTTCTCTTTGAAGCATTTGCCATTTGGCATTTCAGCAAAACTGACTTACTAAATCTTTGTGCATGCTCCAAGTGAAGATGTTAATCTTTGTACTACTAGCACCAAGAACACTGTTGAGCACATAGAAGTACTCCATAAATATTTGTTAAAAGAATAAATGATAGTATACAAGAATATTTTACTCTGAAAGTATACCCAGTATATTTTATAAGCATGAGGTAGAAGTTGCTATAAAGTTTACTGACTCCAAAGGTAGAGTAAGCCAAAGGCATGATGGAAGTGGGAGCTACTATGGAAGCCCCAGGAGGACTTTCCTCCTAAAAAGATTATGAGCTCTGTTGGAAAGCACTTGGCTTTTCTAGACTTAAAGGGCAAATGGTAACTTGTCAGAGAATCTCCCAGTACTACACATTTTAAAAAAACAATCCAGTTCCCACTGTTCTTTATAAAAATGAGTGTCACCTATCAGAGTCATCTGTCAAGGTCCGAACAGTTGCAGCATAACAAATTTGAACCTTTCACTATGAATAATGCATAATTAACACACTGGCCAAAGCATGCTGAATGTTTAACTCAAACACATTCTGGTATCAAAAGAAAAAAGGACTCTTACTTGGTAAATTAAAACATATGTTGCATGTTTGACTCTCAACATCCATAAAACTGCAGGAATGGGTGCCAATTTGTCTAGTAATGATGATAAAGTTGGAAGATAAAGTGGGAAAATTTGCCCGTAAATGATATTTCAGATAATTTGTCTCCTATCTTTGCTTTAAGACATTTTGTGATGAGATCTTTACAGTGGGATTTGAACCATATAACATTAAAAATATTTAAGAATAAATAATATTCAAGAAAAGCTGCATAGACTGTTTGCTAATCGGTACTCCTGATTCTGTCATAATAGTAAGTAGTGCTCTTAGTGCTTCTACATAAGAAATCAGAATTGTGCCCTGCTTTATACTTGACTGTTGGAAATTACTCCTTGACTATTAATAATTGTCTATCATCTACACTTGTCTATTCAAGTAAAACTCAGGCTCACTCCTCTTGGAAGAGTCCTCTTTTGCTCATAGGAGCCTAAGAAAGCTATTTTGCCAAGCATCAGGCTCCCTTTACACACCTTTATAGGAGTTAGTTGAATATCACATGAAAGTGCCCAGAGCATCATTAAAATACTACAAATAGGTTCATTGGTGGAATCTCTGATGTAGGGCACAGTATCATATGGTTGAGATGGTCAGGGGGAGACAAGAAAAGAGTTCACAGACTGTGAATAATGACTTGCTGTCACCTAGTCTGTGTGGAATCCCTCCTACTCAGAATGCAAGTGTTAATATAACAAGGGCTGACTATGGACCTACCTATCACCCAACCTGCGTGTGGGCAAAGTGGCAAAATGTTCCAGGAAGCTGCTAGAGAGGCAATATTCAAGTAACCAAGGGCCATGGCTGAATACCAGCTCTCAACAATGCTACTGTTAGCATTCATGCTATGACATTATTCTTCGTTTTAGTAAACAAACAAAACTAAACACACACAACCAACTCTCTTTGAGAGAAGCAGCATATAGAAGAAGACTTAGGATTGCATGAAACTTTTTGACTGAGCAAAGCCATAATGAAAACATAGAAATTTAACTGCACTATCCACCCCCAGCCACCCCACCCTACCTAAATGACACCAGGCATAGAACCACCAGTGCCTAGCCTATGCCTTGAAATCCAGCTGCTTTCTCTGAAGCAATCCATGTACTACCCTTGCCTGAAAGACAGACGTGGACTGTCTAACACAGTCATGCATTAGGAAATAGATTCTACTATAATGATCCTAGTTTCACATTCAGTGGTGCTCTGCTCTGTTGGAACACTTCAGGTTTATTAAGAACACTTAATACGTTACTGACTGATCTGTTTACTAAACTCTGAGGAAGCCATATTACTTTTATTCTGCTTCCCTTACTTTAAGAAGCTCTGTATTACAGACAGACATTCCAGTACATACATTAGGATGCATGTTCCTCAGTAATTTATTGCTCTTTACATATTATGTCTCACCTGTATTTTTTTCTTGAATAAGTAGAATTCCCATAATAGTTAAAACTTGGTCAAGTAGCTGCAGTGGACTGAGATATACACTGTTCTGTGATTATTATTTAAACCTCATTCTATACACTATTCATATCATTATATTTTAAAACAACACACAACTTGACTGGCATCCAAAAAGTTAGTACAGGAGTTATTTAATACTCTGAAGCGTCTGTGGTAATGAATAGACTTTGAATTTCCTTTTTAATTGAAAATAAATTCTTAAATGCATATATCTAAAACTTGAAATAAGATCTCAAAATTAATCAACACAGAAAGACACAGTATAAACAAGACACACACTTTGTAAGTTTAATCTTATCAACCTTGACTAATACTTGAGAAAGGTAATTAACACAGTTTAGAAGTTGTGGTAAGTTTTATTTCTGAAAAGTATCTTATACAGGATTCTTTACATACACAGAGAATATGATTTATAAGCTAGAGAAGACACCTTTTTATCTTAGCTATTTACTCATAAAAATGCCTGTTACAAGGCATTTGAGGAGTGGACACATATCATGAAATTTAGCCAAAGTGTCACAGATAGTTTATGTAATTTATAATTGTATAAATGTAATAACCGTGGCTTTGTTTTATAAATTTTGCAACCTTGCCATTCTCTAAATTTCAAATATAGGCAACAGGTATGCATTGTTAAAAATTTTTTTCCTAATATGATTAGGTGTACATTTAATGTGAAGTTCTAAAGTGAGAATTGCATGCAAATAAAAGTAAACTGAAAAAATCTTTTTTCTTTTCTCAGCTTCGTGAGTCCACACTTCTAATATCATTAGATGACACAAATGAATCTGAATTTATGAAGAATTAGAGTAACTATAGTTACACAATGAGGAATGGAGCATGAAATAAGGTTCTAGACTGTGGCAAAACTGCATAGAGGCTCAACCCAGGGGTTCTGAGATCTTTTTGTGTTTTGTTTTCAAATAAGCAATTATATTTTTTAATTTATAAATTGACAATTTGTAATTGTCAATCTTATGGGGTTCAAAGCAATGTTATAATTTAAGAATCATACTGTATTAAAATAGTGAATTTGTTTGCCTCCCCTGTAAGCTTCTAGAAACAGAAAACTTACTCAATTCAACTTGTTCCCATGAAACTTAACATACTGCCTATGAAGTAGACATTCTGTCAATGTTGATGAAAGAATGAATGGTTACCACACATTTAGCAATATTTATTAAAAGTCAGGTAATGCTCCAGGCACTGAATTTATAGGAGTAAATGAGACGGTTTCCCTGCTTTTGTGGGATTTACATTTGAATAGAAGAAATACTTTCCTCTCTGGGCCACACATAACCATTCAAGTTGGCGACATGAGATCATTGGTGATTTTGACAAGAGGCTGATGGGGACAGTAACCCAACTGAGCAGAAGAATCAAGACAGTGATTCTAGAGAACTCTTTCAAGCAGTTTTCCTCTAAGGGAATTCTATTTTTAATACCGTGGTGCCCTCTTCTCTTCATAGACATCAACCATATACAGCAAAGAGGAAGAAGCAAAACACACATGTCATTTCTTGCCTGACTCTTTCACTCTTTCTTAATAAAAAAAGTTTCAGAAGGAGCTTCATCTGCACCTGAGGAAGAGGACTGGACAAGCACAGTGAGACACTTGGAAAGAGGAGTTCAACGAAATCTGTGAGAAATAAGACATGAACTGAAAGGGTCATTATATCCTAGGGAAAACGGCAGAACAAGCAAAATAGAGACATGGCATAATAACGTTACAGATAAAGACCCATTTAATCACCCTGGCAAAAAGATCTGGTTATTTTCAATGAGATTTTAATCCATTTCAGGCAGGTCAATGTAATCTCTGATCTTTAACTTCTTTACTAGAACACCCACCTCACAGGATGTGAGGAAGGCATGTGGCAGCACCTGTAGTTACTAAACATTAGCTGCTCTTCTACTAAGTGGAGAATTCAAAAGTGCTTAGAAGTGATTTCTTACACAAAAATGGCATGGATTTTATTTATTCTTATTCTTTCATAAAAAAAATGCCAAGGTCAATTTCACCTCAGTTCCTGTTTGACTGATTATAAATTATGAGGTCAGATCTACTTGGGGCTTTCAGGACAGCTACATCTACTATGTGACTTATTTAAGTATATCTTAGAGGTATAATTGCTGAATAGGTATTTTTTTCAAGATTCAATTAAAGTGACATAAATAAGAAGCACTAAATTCTACAGGAAGTTTGAGTTTATAAAATGTATTATATATAAATGTTAAGCATTTCCAGTTCAGAATATAGTGTATATAAAAATGTAACTAATTTTATTTCAGAGAAAATGGAAGCTATTTCTTCAACGAAATTACTTTTTCTCTAGATAGAGTTTAAGTTCAAAGTATTACACTTGAACTATAAAAAACATAGAGAACTGATAATTTTACATAATCCCTTCTTTAGCTTTATCCTTCTTTGATAATTTATTCATGAATGTTTAATCTGAATTCATGAATGTTGATATTCTATGATTTCCTTCTTAGCAGGTTTTCTTTATTTTTCTTTTATAATCTACCTCCATATAAAATTTTTTTCACTTTGGTAAATGACTTTTCATCTTAATTAAACATAGAGGAGGGTATCTGTCATCAGTCATTCTATTGCATTTATCAAAAAGTTAAGAAACTGTTAGGAAATTGTGAAAGTGTTTCCAGAAATTAAATTCAAAATATACAGTTCTGGAACTTATAGCAACCAGAACTAAATATACTGCTTGCAAGTGCTGAAATGTAGTTATGCTATGTCTAAATGTCTTATTAAAGATAATATACTTGTAACTAAGTGCTATTTAAAAAAAAAAAACCTTTTCTACTTAGGTTTCACACACTTACTTCTTGGTCATAATTCCAAGTGGAACATTATCAGTTTAAAATTCCATTTGAAAGTTTGTTTTCAGAATTAACATCACTGAGAACTATAGTGAGTAGCATAATATGACACAACAACTTGGGAAATGATCTATTGGATTCGACATTAGTGACTGACATCTTCAAGGGATGAATATGCATCACCAAAGTTAAACAGAGGAGTTGCTAATATTTACAGACCAAATCAAACAAAGAGAAAAATTTTCAAATGAAATGTTCTTAGGAAGGACCCCTCCTCGGCACAACTGATACTTTTCTGTACAGAAATAAATCTAACTTTGCAGGCTTCCTTTTTTTTCTCCCACTGTGAAGGGTAAAACATAAATTTGGCAATACTTCCTGAAAGAAAAAGAATTATACAAATGATTGAAAACGAAGCTAGTGGCAGCAATTTTTGAAATGCTTCAGATAAAGTCTAGTCAACAACCTGACATCCATAGGCTTCTGTAGTCTGACCACAATCTTCATTTGTAATGTTTGCTTTGGCTTTCCTTCCTGTAACCCCTTAACTACAGTTGACTGGTCTCCCTACTCCTCTGAAAAGCTTTTGCTTTTTCCATTTGTGCTCACAAACATGCTTTCTCCTCTCTTTATCTCTCCAAATCCCATCACTAATTAGGATGCAACTCGGACTCATTTTACTAAGTCTTCCTCAGTCCAAAGTATTCCCTTTACTCTCAAAACCGCTGCAGCAATCATCTATACAATTTAATTCTCAGTTTGTATGCATTTCTTTCTGATATGGCCTTTATTGTTGCTTAAACAGTTACTTTCACCCAAATTGCCTATGTGTGTGTTTGTGTGTGTGCGTGCAGGCGTGCATGTTTGTCTATCCTAAACTTTTGTGCACACCCACGACACCTACACAGAGTTCACAATGCATGGCATATATCACTTCCTGAGAGTTATTTTAGGAGTCAGCTAAAGCATTTCCAAGACGGCTCTTTCCTTTCCTGCTAGTAAGTAAAGTAGTGGCTCACATGTCTGGCTAATAACTCTCCGGGTGGAAAAAAAACCCTGTACAATACTGCTATCCTTAACACTAGACTCAGAGGGAATCCGTTTTAATCTGAAATAGGCCAGGACACATCACCACTTATTTTGAAGAGTCTGGCTGCTCTGCATGAACACACAAGTGCAGGAGCAAGTTTTCCAAGATTCATTGAGATGTGAGCCAGCACTGTATGCCTCAGATTAGAACCAAGCCCAAAGCTGAAAGATGCAGACTCTTAAAACATTTATGACATGTTGGTCAGGAGCAATGGATGACAGCCCAAGGAAACAGTAATGTGATACTGAGCTTTTCACCTTGAGGTGACTGGTTAAAACTCAGCTTGGGATCATGAGAAATTTATAGCACTCTAATGCAATAAAGAAAGTTATTTGTGATCCAGGGAAAGTGACCATAAGACAAAGGCCACCACTGTTGGTCCACAGCAAGATCTGAGACAGAGGCACACAGTCTGAAAATAAGTTAAAATACACACATGCACCTATCCAGACTCACACACTCATGCCAAACACATCACTCACAACAATCAATATCACTTTCTGCAAAGAATAGACTGCTTGGGCAATCCTCAAGATCCATTCCCATTCTCTTACCTTCTTACTCGCTTAGAAGCTACTTTAATTTTTTTTTTTTTTTTTTTTTTTTGCTACTCTAAATTTTAAGATATCAGCCTGTGATCCCAGCACTTTGGGATGCCAAGGCGAGTGGATTGCCTGAGCCCACGGGTTCAAGACCAGCCCAGGCAACTTGGCGAGACGTTATCTTTTCAATAAGTGAAAAAAAAGAAAATTGGCCAGGCGTGGTAGCACACAGTTATAGTTCCAGCTACTTGGAAGGCTGAGACGGAAGGATCGCTGGAGCCCAGCAGGTCAATGCTGGGATGGCCATGAGCATGCCACTGTACTCCAGCCTGGGTGACAGAGTGAGATTCCAACTAAAAAAAAAAAAAATTAAGATACTTGTACTAAGTGACAAATTAAACAAAGTTGCTAAGGCGTGTTCCTCACATTGTCAATCCAAAAACAGTATGATTTTGATAACTGTGAAGTTCAGCAACAATGCCTATAAGACCACTCTAGTGCCTCCTCTCTGCATAGCAATTTTATTACTTCTCAAGATTTTTTTTTTATTTTTCTTTTTTTAGATTCACTGGGTACATGTGCAGGTTTGTTACATAGGTATACTGTGTGATGGCGAATTTTGGGCTTCTTTTGAGTCCATCACAGATGGTGAGTATGTTGTCCAATGGATAGTTTTTCAATCCTTACCCTCCTTCTTTCCTCCCCCGCCTTAGAAGTCCCCAGTGTCAGTTGTTCCCACCCTTATGCCTGTGTGTATTCAGTGTTTAACTCCCACTTATAAGGGACAACATGCAGTATTCAGTTCTGCTTCTGTAATAAGTTGCTTAGAATGATGATCTCCAGCTGCATCCATGTTGCTGCAAAGGACAAAATTTTGTTCTTTATTATGGTTGCATAATATTCCGTGGTGTATATATAGCAGTTTCTTTATCTAGTTGATGGGCACCTAGGTTGGTTTCGTGTTTTTGCTATTGTGGATAGTGCTGCAATAAACACATGAATGCAGATGTTTTTTTTAGTAGAGTGACTTCTTGAAGGTAGCTACAATAGAGTACAAAAGAGCATGCAAAACTTGGCATGTGAAGATCTGGTTTGAGTCTCAGATCTAGTTTGAGCAATTCAATCAATCTGTATGAATCTCAGACTTCTCATCTGTAGAACAGGGATAAAAATAACCTTTGTATATAGGAGATTATGAGGAATGAAGGTTTATGTAACTATTGCCAGAAGAAAAATGTTTCAACCACTCCCAACCACTTTACAAAAAAAGTAGCATTCCGGTCACTTTTTTATCCTCTCTGAGAAAGGTCATACTGAATGAACATTAGTCATACTTCCTACTCTGGATCAGAACAAAACCAGAAGTCTTAAATTCTGATAACTTTCAAGCACATGTGGAGTTCAAATGGTAAATTAAAAGGGAGCTATCAGATATGACTTTAATAATACTGTGAAAAATACAATTGAAACTAAAAATCACATCTCCTTTGTCACATCCCCTGTGACATCTCAACTAATTTAGCCCTTCTCTTAAAAATTACACACATTCAAAAGATAGGTTTAAAAGTAAAATACTGTGGTCTGTGGATTAAGAAAAATTTTCAGAACTAATGACAATCCTGTAAAATAATATCTGAGGCAAAACATGGGATCAGCATTTTTTTTTGAGTTGGAGTCTCACTCGGTCGCCCAGACTGGAGTGCAGTGGCCACTCCCGGCCATCGCAGCCTTGACCTGCTGGGCTCCGGCGATCCTTCCACCTCAGCCTTCCAAGTAGTTGGAACTACAGGCGCGGGCCACTACGCCTGGCTGATTTTTTGATTTATTGTAGAGATGAGGTCTCGCCAAGTTGCCCAGGCGGGTCTCGAACCCGCGGGCTCAGATAATCCACTCACCTCAGCCTCCCAAAGCGCGGGATTACAGGCTGAGACCGAGTCCAGCTACTGTAAAACTTTTTAACCATTTAGAACTTTAGTTGGAAAATATCCACAACAAATCAAAGAAATTCATGTCAAAGACCCCCTTTATTGGTAGAATGCCAACAGTCATATGCAGCATAGTCCCTAGAAATCAAAGAGCTCCAGTAAATGTGTGCTGAATGAAT
Source organism: Carlito syrichta (assembly GCF_000164805.1). Classification (NCBI taxonomy): domain Eukaryota; kingdom Metazoa; phylum Chordata; class Mammalia; order Primates; family Tarsiidae; genus Carlito; species Carlito syrichta. The sequence continues at coordinate 86,217 of NW_007261457.1, forward strand.
AAAGCAATGAATGAATGAATGACTAAAGCTTGTCTTCCAAGGTTTTGTAAAACCTTTTTATATATGTATAATATTCTTCTAGTGACATACAATGAGCTCTTCCATTCTCCATTGACAATTGCATAAAAATACAAAAGAAAACTCATCCAAACCGCAGGCACATGATGGATGAGAGAGAGTATTTAGGACTGACACATCAAACAGTCTTCATTCAGATCCTGCCAGATGAACTGAGGTTTCACGGGGCAAATCCTTGAATTTAATTTTCTTAATTTTCATTACTTAGGAATCTTCTATTCCCTACAACTTTCTTTTGAACTTAGCTTGTTTCATATTCTTCTCCAGCACTTGACATAAGTTTCTCCTGTTTGGTAGCTGACTTTCAGTCTAATCAAATCATTTACATCACACCGCATTAAGTTACTACATTTTGGCAATATGCCTCATTCCACGTGTCTAAAAACTTTAGGTTTTCAGATATCCTTCAGTGGAAATGTGGATTATTGATGATTAGTTCGCAAATCCTTCCCCCAAAAGTCAAAATAAGTATTTCCTTAAGTCACTGGATGAGTTACAAAGACTACATTTGAAAATAGGTTTTTTCCCAAAACTACAGAAGGTAAAGCAGAGACTTCTAAGAATCAGACAGGAATGAATCAGCTTAAATATAGACTAATCATGCATTTGAATCCTCAGTCCACATTTCTTTTGTCTTATTATTTCTGTTTCTTTAAAGAATACCACCCCCTGTATTCTGCTCTTAATTCTACCACCACTTGTTAATGTGGCAAAACAGTATCCTAGATAAACTATTTTCAGTGTGAATAGTGCTACAATACACTAAAACCATCATGCACATGTAACGAAATGAATTATTTTAATATGCAAACTAATGAACTAAAATTTCAGATAGTCCTCAAATTCTGGTTCTTTCGATGATAGTGAATAGACACACTATCATTATGTTGATACCAACTAATAAATGATTCTAGTATACAGTGAGAATCTATTCTATTTTATATCTGCCAGAGTACCAAAGACGCATGTTCTAAGGACTCAGCTTCCATTTGAACAAAGATGATGATATATGTAATTCTCTTTTTAAAATATGCTGGGTTTTTTATTTTTAATTTTTAATTAGGTTTGTATCTTATTTTTGTTTATTTTTATTTTAGATTTGGGGGTGCACATGTGTGTTTGCTACATGGACATATTGTGTAGTGGTGGGTATTGGGTCTCAAGGGGTCCACTCCCCTATGCTGTGTGTTTTTAAATTTAGGAATAGTAAAAATTTGGTGTTATGATACACATTGCAGAACAAAGAAAACTCACCCCATTATTCTTCGTTGAAGGAGGGCATTATGATGCAAAACCACAATGCCAGGAAATGGGTAGGGACTGTGGGTTCCTTTTTGACTTCTCTACTTAAGTGCACATGACTAGAGCACAGCACACACACAGCCAATATATCTGGGTCTGAAGGTCATGAAGAGACAATGCATGAGCAGTTCATTCTTCCCTTGGGACAGCTAAACTAAACTTTCTTCTGAAACCAACTCTGGAAACCAGCTGTCCTTCTGAAAAACCTTTGAAAATATTATTCTTGATAAGACAAGAGTACAATGAACAGTAACTGGGAGGGAACCAGATAATCTCTTCCTTACTGGGGCTCTTACACAGAAAATGAGAGAGAAGATCAAGCTGTTAAATTGTCCCTGACAACCAGAAGGGCATGTCTTCATGCACAGAATTAATGAATGAGCAGCAGGACAAGTTGTTTTTCAGATATAGACATTTGGTCTTTGCACACTTGGAGATTGAGATTTGTACAGAAGTTGAAGACTCACTAACTGAATGGAGGCTTAGGAAACTGAAGTGGAGTGAAAGTGTTTGGAATTGGAATGAAAGGTTAGACAGCTAAAGAAAACAATGAGTTGGTGACATGGGAGTCACATGAACATTGCCATCATCACTTACCATTTAATACATGTGTTTTTCATGCACAGCAAAATAAAATATTGGCTGTAAACAGACTTTGCCATATTATCATCGTTTTCTCAGTAGAGAATAAAACTTTTTCTTCTACAGTTCATTACTAAAGAGAACTTGCTTTATTAATATGATTAGTCATGTGCCGCATAATGACATTTCAGTCAATGACAGACTGCATATGTGATGTTGGCCACATAAGAGTATAATGGAAGCCGGGCTCAGTGGCTCAGCCTGTAATCCTGCGCCTTTGGGAGGCTGAGGTGAGCCCGCAGGTTCGAGACCCGCCTGGGCAGGCGAGACCTCATCTCTACAATAAATCAAAAAATTAGCTGGGCGTGGTAGCGTGTGCCTGTAATTCCGGCTACTCAGAAGGCTGAGGCGAAAGGATCACCAGAGCCCAGCAGGTCAAGGCTGGGGTGGCCGGGAGCAGCCACTGCACTCCAGTCTGGGCAACAGAGTGGGACTCCAACACACACACACACACACACACACAAAGAAGAGTATAATGGAGCTGGCCAGGTGTGGAGGCTGTAATCCCAGCACTTTGGGAGGCTGAGGTGAGAGGAATGCCTGAGCTCACGGGTTTAAGACCAGCCTGGGCAACTTGGTGATACCTCATCTCTACAATAAATCAAAAAATTAGCTGAGCATGGTAGCATACTTGTGCCACTGCACTCCAGCCTGGGTGACAGAGTGAGACTCCAACTCAAAAAAAAAAAAAAAATGTGATACACGATGGAATACTACGCAGCCATAAAAAAGAACAAAATCATGAATTTCACAGCAACCTGGATGGAACTAGAAACTATAATACTGAGTGACCTCCCACAGAAACAAAGATCTGAGAATCACATGTTCTCACTCATATAGTGGACCTTGAACATCCATCATAATACTATAAGAAAAGGACTGACAGTGGTGGGAAACTATGGTAGAGGGATAGGGGAAGGGAGGTGGGATTAACGGTAGTAATATGTACCTGGGGACGGGGAAACACCCCTTATCAACAAGGGTGCCTGAACGAAGCATATTTGTACCTAACCCTTAACTCTACCCCACAATATCAAAATTAAAAAATACTGATAAAAGAGTATAATGGAGCTGAAAGTTTTCTATTGCCTAATGATATAGTTGTTGTAATGTTAGGGCACAGTGGATTACCTTTATGTGTCTAGATATATATATAAATGCTGGCCATTATGTTCCATTACCTAAAGTAGTAAGTACAACAACATGCTGTACAGGTTTGTAGTCCAGAAGCAATGGTCTCCACCACACAGTCTAGGTGCATAGCCAGCCAGGCCATCTAGATCTATGTAAGTATACTATATTATGTTTGCACAATGACAAAATTGCCTGACATTAAATCTCAGAACCTATCCCCATCATGAAGTGACACATGACTATATTATTGTTATTATTATTATTAAAAGTGCTATAGATTTAAAATGCAAATTGCCAACTAGTTCACTAATAGAAACTTTTTATAAGCTCACCTTCTTATATTTTTAATTCTATATAAACACATCAACCAAAATACCAGGCCTGTCATAGAATGGCACTCAGCTGCAGCATTCCTGACAATAAGTTATTTCTCATTCCAGATTATGGGGATGATGTTAAAAGACAAAATTACAAGTTTAGTTTGGCTTTTACTCACGATTCATGAATGGGGCATCCTCCATTCTGCAGGATAGAATGAGAGCTCCCAACAGGCAATAGCAGAACAGTGGGTTTTATGAGATAGGAACATGGAAAGAAAATGATAGGAAAAAAGCCAACTGGTTAACATCTGGTTACTTCGAGTAACTCTTTTTGTAAGAGTTAAAACAGAAGCAACTTCCATATTACATTGACTCAGGTGGACAAGGAATCTCCCATTTTCAGGAAAAATTGACTGGTTTGGGGATCTATCTGCTTCCTTAAAGTTTCAGTTTGACTCTGGCATATAGCATGAGTGACTCCATTTTGCTTTGATCTGGTCTGTTAGGGCCTAATGCAGGAGCTCTTTTCCACACAATGGTCGCTCATAATTTTTGTTTAACATCTACACGAGTCATGTTAACTGAAATTATGTTATCTTAGATAAACAAAAGATTTCACTTTTTAAGATTCAAATAACAATCATTTACAATTATGGAGCAATGACATTCACTAGGGACAGATGGTATATCAGTTTTGTAAAGGTCTCTGCTTCAGTAAACTATTTTTATCACTCTATGAATGTACTTCACATGAAGATTTTTCTGTTGTTCCAGACAGTACATTTATGACCCTCTATCAGTATCATTTACTTTCTCAATCTACAGCATGCTACTTTTCTTTAGGCAGACACAGAAGCTCTCAATTGCTTAAGCTGATACTTAGTTTCTAAGACCCACATTGTCTTGTGGATAGATGTCTGTGGGCCGGAGGAAGGCACTGGATAATCTGTCACAGAAAGTGATGATTATTCCGGGATGCTTTGAGACATGGGAAGCTGGAGACCCAAGGAGATCCACACCACTGGACAATTGGATATTCTGTTCATGGTATCACCACCTGCCTTAACTGAGGAGTCCCCTAAGCTATGGTGATGTAAGACTTTAGGTAAGAAAATACAGCAAATTACAAGGGTGGGATGGATAGTGCTGAATACTGCTAGGGGAGGCAGGGAGGGAAGAGGGATGAGGGGCACACAGCAACACCAGGTCTACTATCAGGGGGAGAGAGGGCCTACTAGAAACCCAAACTTCACCTGCATGCAACTTACTTATGTAGTAAATCCTCACATGTACCCCACAACTCAACAAAATAAGATATCATTAAAAAGTTAATGAAGAAAAGTAAATATTTGCCTGTGTGGTAGATGCAATTTGCTTTAAGTGTAATTCAAACATCATCAATGTTATAAAATCATTTCACCCTCTGAATGATAATTCAATCCTCATATGCTCAGAAAACAAAACAAAACTTTGATCTTAGATATTAAAGCCTTCATCAGTTTCCTTTATTTGCATTAGCTTTTTTTTCTAATTTAACCAACTGTATTTTCTAGATCAGATAACCCTAACCCTAAACTGATAGCAAGAAATAGAATTCACTGAGGAGACAAAGAACAAAATGGCTCCTAGTCCCTGACCTACCTCAGGTTGAGGATATTTATATAATCATCGTTAATTGCAAACTTGAAAGACTGTATAGCAGAATGAAATGACAGATTAGATGTCATTAAAAGTATGGATTCTGAAATCAGACTGGCTTCATTCACTTCTGGTTCCAGTACTTGCCAGTTTTACGTGTTTGGGTAAGTTATTCAAGCTGTAGAAGCTTAGTCTCCTTCTCTATAAAATAGTTACTTCACAGAGGAAATCCAAGTGAAGCATTCAGGGTGTACAGGGCACACAGGAAATGCACAGTGAAGGTAGGCTCTGCTATTACCTTACACTAGTTTCTAATGGTCTAATAATCTTTAATAAGAGGCTTTCCTTTAAGAGTTTTGTGTAGGCTGGGCACAGTGGCTCACGCCTATAATGCCAGCACTCTGGGAGGCTGAGGTGAGAGGACTGCCTGAGCCCACAGGTTCAAGACCAGCCTGGGCAACT
>NW_007261457.1:91816-207364 GCF_000164805.1 Carlito syrichta
AAAAAAAAAAAAAAAAAAAGTTTTGTACAGAACGGGAAAATATAGTAAAGTCAAAACTACCAATCTGATTCTTTCATAGAATTTTGTCAGCAGATAGAAGAATTATTGCTTTGCTTGGGAAAAGGTATATTTAAAAACAGCAAATAAGGAATGCAAAATCCACATTAATATAAAGGTTGTATTATAACCTTGGAAAAGTCAGCTATGAGCAGATTTCAAATTGAACTATTTGAATTTCTAGATAAGAAACAGAATATTTTAATGATATATATAGCCTTTTCATATGAAAGAAAAGGTACAGCAAAACCACAATATTTCATTTTTACCAAAAGTTCTGTTTGACGTCTGTGAAAGTGATCCTTTGCCTATATTACAAATTGCCTATCTATACGTAATGTCAAAAATAAATAGAAAAAAGAAAGAAATTATAGTACTTGTAGAATCAATAATTAAATTTTAGATATAAAAACAAGGTAGAAAGTTTTTTAAAAATAAGTTCCCCAAATTTAAAAAAGTGCAAACAAAAAGAAATAATACATATGGAAGTCAAATCTTCTATATATCCAAAAACAATATAAATAAATCTGGAAGGTCAATAACTGGCAGGAAAAAAATACGTTTCTTTATATGTATACATTTTTAAAAACTGCTGAAAACATACATAGAAAGGTGGGAAAAGATATGAATAGTTAATTTGCATACACACACACACACACACACACACACACACACACACACACACACACACGGACAATAGGCCTATTTTTAAGTGATTTGACCTGTTGGTATTTGAGTAGCTATTTTCAATCCAAAGAAAACAACACAGAGATACTTTTTCTCACCAAATTGGCAGAGTAAAAGTGATAGTAAAGTGTAGAGACAGGGAGTTTACAGGAAATCTCTACCTTCCACTCAATATTTCTGTGAGCCTAAGCCTATTCTGTGTATAACTTGTGCATATTCTTTGGTAAATTACTTCTAGTAATTTAACCTAAGGAAATAATTATGGAGATTCTCAAGGATATGCCCATGGGCTTTGTCGCTATAAAACATGCAACCATTTTCAGCAATGAAGGATCAAGTAAATTATTCAAAGAAAGCCAGTTCTCACTAAAAATTTTAATAGTAGAATGACAATTAATGATATGAAAAATGTTCTCAAGATATTTGTAAATGAAACTAAAACCAATTACAAGAACTACATATAATTGAGCCCATTGTTATTTTTAATTTTTGAGTTAGAGTCTCACTCTGTCACCCAGGCTGGAGTGAAGTGGCACAATCACAATGATCACAGTTCATAGCAGCCTCGACCTCTTGGGCTCAGGCATCCCTTGTAGCTGGGATTACAGGCATGCACCACCATGCCTGACTGATCCCGATTAATTTTTTTTGGTGGAGATGAGGTTTTGCTATGTTGCTCAGGCTAGTCTTGAACTCCTGGGCTCAAACAATCCTCTCATCTCAGACTCTCAAAGTGCTGGCTACAGGTGTGAGCCACCATGCCTGGCCTGAGCTCATTTTTGAGAAAAACAAAAACAAAACAAAACTAGGAACATACACTCCCAAGTTAATAATGGTTCTCTTGCTCTTTTGGGGTGATTAAGATTAGGAGAATTGGGCTTTTGTTTGTTTGTTAACCTTATTCATATCATCTAAATTTTTGGCCATAAAGAGTTTAGGTATTTTCCCTACAGCATTTCAATACCTAAAGGAAAAAATATTTGTAAAAATTTCCTCTTTAACAGCAAATTTATCTTCTCCAGAGGAAAATATTATCCTCTAATAATAACTGCTAATTATGAATTTCCATATAAATAACCCTGAAAATCTTTGTTTCATAAGGTTCAGAGTTTGGGATGTCATGTGGAAGAAGGATGTTGTGTGCAACCCACTGCAATCCCACAGAGAGTGAAATACTCCCAATTCCAGTTGCCTTCTAATCAGATTTCAGAAATGAAAGACAGAAGTCCAGGCAGTGCTGGCTTTGAAAAGGCTACCTTGCCCACACTTAGGTTGGTTTTCTCTGACAATTTAATAAAAGTTTATTAGCTAACTATCTCGGTTCTCAGCATTCTAGAGTCAGCATTGCAGGAAAGTTTAAAAGTGGTTCCTTCAAAGGGGCCTTCAATGAATGTTTAAGTGGAATTTAACAGGAATAGGAGACAATTCCAAAATTACCCTTCACAGTGTGACTAGAGTATATTGGTTACGTCATGAAATTCCCTTGACAATTGAAAAATGTAATTGAAAGAAAAGTCACAAAGAATCACAAATACTCAACAAATTTGCCAGACACTATGTGATTTAGCCATGAGAGTGATCAGAAAGGTAGAAGTTGGGGAGGAATGCATGCTGAGCCCTCCATGACTGCAGTCATGAGAAGAGTTAGGATAGTGAATAAAAGCTGCCATCAGTAGCAGCAAAGTTTGCTAGACAAGTGACAGTAAAGAGCAGCTTAATTAAGTGCCACTTACCTATTTTTGTTTTTGTTGCATTTGCTTTTGAGATTTTAGCCATAAATTATTTGTCTAGGCTGATGTCCAGAAGAGTTTTTCTTAAGTTTTCTTCTAGGATTGTTTTGGTTGCAGGTCTGATATGTAAGTTTTTAATCCATCATAACTTAATTTTTGCATATGGGGAGAGATAGGGATCAAGTTTCATTTTTCTGCATGTCACCTACTTGTAATTGCAGCACAATTCACAATTGCAAAGCTATGGATTCGACCTAAATGCCCATTAACTGATCAGTGGCTAATGAAAATGTGATATATATACACTATGAAATACTATTCAGCTTTCAAAAAGAATGAAATAATGTCTTTTGTAGCAACTTGAATGGAATTAAGGAAACTAACTCAGGAATAAAAAACCAAACACTGCATGTTCTCACTATAAGTGAGAGCTAAACTAAGGATTTGCAAAGGCATAGAGAAGGGTATAATGGACACTGGTGGCTCAGAAGGGGAACAGGAGAGAGGAGTAGAGGGATGAAAAATCACCTATCAGGTACAACGTGCACAGGTGGGAGTGGTGGGTACATTTAAAACCCTTACCAAAAACTATTTGTATCCCATAAAGCTTTTGAAATAAAGAAATTTGGGGGGGGGGGGAAGCAGAGGTGGAAGGATTGCCTGAGCTCAAGAGAAAAAATTTTTAAAAAGCTGGTTACATCCCAAACCTACATCTGTCTGGCCTTATGGAAGATGAATTTAAAAGAATAATTGTTTGAAAATATCAGGATGATTTTGGGGGGAATAATCCTGAAAATAGAGATTTCAAAATATGTTAAAATGTACAAAAGAAAAAATATCTCAGTATAACTAATCCGTTTGCAGAAGCTATTCCAACGCTCCTGCTTTGCCATAATATTCAATTCCTTTTCTCCAGAAACAAGCCTAGGCATCCCTTAGACGCATCTATGCTCTCCTCCAATTGCTTTTCCCAGTAACTGATTCCATGTGTTTATTTTCTCGTTCATGAAATGATCTCTACCCAGTATGGAAAGTAGACAAAATGCACTTGTCAGGCTGACATCTGGCTATATCTTTTAGAAAGCTAAGATCCTTTTAGAACTTCTCCAGGGCCTCTGTGTTACATACATGGAACTGATTGAGCTACTGATAAAATATTATTCCTCATCATCTCTGAAAATTCACATGAATTCATGTTCAGTGAATCTGATTCCATAAATAAATTACCCACTACACATTATCCAGATTGTAATTTTTATAAAAAGCTAAAGGATTAACAAAAAACACATCATATTTATATTTTTGTTTTTCTTAGGAATTAAATTCTTTATGAGAAGCAATTTCCATATATCCAGAGCAGTAATATGATTATCAATTTTGCCCAATAGAAGTCAGTCACTTTATTTTATTTTATTTATTTTTTTTTGAGTTGGAGTCTCCCTCTGTCACCCAGACTGGAGTGCAGTGGCCATTCCTGTTCCCCGCAGCCTCGACCTGCTGGGCTCCAGTGATCCTTCTGCCTCAGCCTTCCGAGTAGCCGGAATCACAGGTGTGCGCTACCACGCCCAGCTGTGTCACTTTCAATTATCCTAATTCCACTGATTTCAAATACACTCAAACGTGTATGAAACTTTTAACTTTTCTTACATGTATATTTGTATATAAAACATCATGTATAAAACGATACGTTTTACACAGGTAGGTAAACATGTATTATTAATTGCCCTTGTGATTTTTTTCCCCTTAACCTTTTTATAATTAGAAGTGGTTGTGTAATTTTTTTTTTTTTTCAGTTTCACTCTGTTGCCTAGGCTGGAATGCAGTGGCATGCTCATGGCCACTGCAGTCTCAATCTGCTCTGCTCAGGCAATCCTCCTGCCTCAGCCTTCCAAGCAGCTGGTTGTGTATTTTTAAAATATCTTTTTGTTACTGATTTTTGAGTTAGTGTCATTATGGTCAAAGATGATTTTCAGTATGATTTAAATCCTCTTAAATTTGTTGAGCCTTGTTTAATGGCCCAGAATATAGTTTAGCTGGTGAACATTCCATGTGCACTGAAACAGATTGTTCTGTTGTTGGATAGAATGTTCTACAAATGTCGATTAAATCAAGTTGGTTAATTGTGTTTTCCAGGTTTTCTATTTTGTTACTGATTTTCTGTCTGTTTACTCTGTCAATTTCTGAGAAGACAGTGTTGAAATTTCTGACTACAATTGTATAAATTTTCTATTTTCTCTTTTCAGTTCTATACATATTTGCTTCATATGCCTACAAAGCTCTGTTATAGTTGCATATACATTTAGGACTGTTATGTACTCTTACCATTATAAAAGATTTCTCTTTATCTTTGATAATCCTTGTTATAAAATCCATTTTATCTGATAGTAATACAGCAACTTCAACTTTCTTTATATAAATAGTGAGTTTCTGGCAGATAGTGTACAGTTCATACAACCAGACAATCTCTGCCTTTTACTTGGGGGTGTGTAGACTATTTACATTTAGTGAAATTATTCTTTTGTTCAGGTTTAAATCTACCATGTTGCTATGTATTTAAGTAGTCATGTAAATACCAAATCATCTCACTGGTTTAATAACTGCAGTGTCATTTAAAAAACAAAAGATTCCTTAACACAAGGACCTTTAATCAAGGGCCATAGAAAGACAATGATGCTCTGAAACACTCATTTTTGTCCCAAAATGGTGTTGCAAAGATATCTTATTCCATTAGTTTCAAATAAACTCATATATCACCACACAAAACAAATAAGGGGCCATGACCCAAATTCAAAATGTTTTCATCAAAAGCTTATCCTTCAATTTCTTAGCACTCAGTTATGTTTTTGAAATAATGGTTTCACAGATCAAATTTTACATACTAAAATGTTAACTCTCTGGAAAAAACAAAAATAAGTGAAACTCTGCAATCTATGTTCCTTTGGCAGCATTACCAATACTTTTGTTTTCTGTACCCAGTGTCTGTGTTAGCCAATAATTTTTATATCATTAATATAAAAATTAATTTCCCACCTACTTTTAGGACCACACCTGTAGCCATGGGATCTTGCCTATAAAGCACTAATTTTCTGTTTGCATACATAACCAATTATCTAATTTCTCTTAAATTAGCAAACAAGTTATAAAGTAATTGTTTTTACTTCAAAAGACACAAAAATATCTAGAATTGTGGTGTTGATACCATTTTGCACTGAAAAGAATGAGGATTCATTGAAGAAATATCTGAATTCAAGTCTGGAATAATAAACGAGCAGGATGAACTAAACACTATGTAGCATGGAAGTTATCACAACTACTAGCGTTCTATCAAAGGGCTCAGAGCCAACTTGGAAAAAAGATGGCAATCTAAGCATTAATAAGAATAATAATTACAAGTGTTGATACAACAAATCCATGAGTTTTTAATGATTAAAAGCACACATTTATTACATTTTGGAGAATGCTAGAAAACAAATTCATTATTTTGAACACAAATAAAGGGAAAGAACAAGCATGAATCATTTTTTTCCTATGGAAACGCTCTATCAGCACAATTCAGCAGGCAATGATGGCATATTTCTTTATAGAAACATTTCAAATAAAAAATAAAAAGAAAAATCTAGAATTAGAAAATCACTCTTTGTTTTTGTTTCTCAACCCCTAATGAATGAATGGTTTCAATAATGTTCTTCAGATAAGAAGAACACGAAAGAACAAAATTCAAACATGTATCTCTTAACAGAAGCTCAAAATTCCCATTATGACACAGTTTTGCCAAAACACAAACTTAATTCTGACTGATCCTCTAGCTCTAACTACCAGTTTGAAGGAAGAAATATGGGGAACAGAAAAGCACATTAAAAGATATCTTTGGGAATGCAACAACAAAATTCAGAATGTGGGAAACTACAGAATAAATTATCTAATTTCTTCACCAACAGCCAAAAAAGAGATATGAGTGAAAACAAAAGTAAGAAACATCAAAAATTCTGATTCAAACAAAAGAATGGCTAAATATTTAAAACATAGTCAGGTATATGAGAATACGGTTTGGATATTTAGTGATAATAAATTATTGCTATTTATTAGATGCAATAATAGTATTATGGTTATAATTAAGAAACAGTAGCAATTCTTAGAGATAAATACTAAAATGCCTGCGTAGAAAATGCTTTATTTGGATTTTCTTCAAAATATTCTTGGGAGGAGTGAATAGGAATGAGGGCCATATGTTGATCATTGTTGAGGTCAGTTGGGGATAAACTGTTGTATTAACACATTCTCAATACTTTTGCATTTGTTTTTATAATTTTTTGAAATAAAAATTAAATTTTAAAATTTCTCTCTCATTTTATTTAAACTTAATGGTAAAAATTTTGGAAGAAGCTCATTTAATAATTTTATGTGTCTTAATTTTGTAATATGTAACAGAAAGAAAAATGGATAGCTATGAAAAACTGAATAAATAAGTGAAATAATAAGTCTTCACTACTTAGAAATATGCCATTTTCCTTGTTTTAAAGAGTGTAAAATGACCCTAGGAAGAGCTATGGTACTTGTCCTTAAAGATGTTTCTCCCAAGGAAACAGAAGGTAAAGAAATTAAATAAAGGATCCCAAACCTCAAATCCCCTTCAGCAAACTTTAATGTACCAAGCAGCAGCTTTTCCTTGTAAATACACTTCAACTTTCTTCACAAAACCTATTCATTTTTTTCCATATATTAAAGATGGTTCATTTCTAAGAGCTGTAAGGTTTTCTGTCAAAACTACTTTACTCTATGACAGTCTTAATTACCAGTTTTACTCAAGAGTATCTTATTATTAAGGATGTCAGATATCATCTTGAATTACATTTAGTAAAGGAAATACTGTGCATTCTACATTTTCAGTATGAGGGATCTCTCTTGCATAATCAGGATGATAACATAAAAGAAAGAACATTGCTAATCTCCATGTAATACACATACATTTTAAGCATATCAATAAATTATACAAGTTATCTTTCTTTCTTGCCTCCTTACTCCTATCCCACAATTTTCTATAGTAGATTATTGTTACAGTGATATGTGACACCAGCCACAAGTATCATTACTTAAAATTTAGAAGTGATAAACAGTGAAATTCCGATTCCAACTTCTCAACTGTCAACTTTCCCATAAACAAATCTGATTGAAAATTAATAAACTGGCATTTCAATTTACTGTGCAATGAGTTTTTTTTAACCTTCAAGTTTGCCCCCCAAAAAAGGAAAATCTAGGAAATTCTGAAATTGTATACTTTATCAGAGAGGATTGCCATGAAGACTGTTATGCTCATCACAGCTACCTTATGGTATTATTCATGACACATGAGAATCTGGAAGAGATATGCAGACATCTCAGAAACTACAGAAAATCAATATGTGGAGAGAGTTAAATCAATATGTGAAAGCCATGTCTAAGAGCATGTTTCCCTGTGTCTTACTAACACTGGATATAATATGCAGATATAAAAATGAGAATTAATGTTCTCACCAAAATGGAGCAACATTTCAGTCCCCCCTCACAATCACTTTGCACATGCATATGTAATTCCCAATAACCATTTAAAATATAGTAAGTGGAGTCATGATGCATGCTGTGTTGATCTCTGATTTCCTGCATTCTTGGGAAGAACATGGTTGTTCTTTCTTTTTCTTTCTTCTGTGCTTAATATCTTCTTAAGCATCTCTTACAGAGCTGGTCCAGAGGCAGCATAAACTCTTAGGAATTGAATGTCGGGGAAGGATTTTAATTCTCCATCATTGATGAAGCTTAGCTTAACTGGGTAGGAAATTCTTGGTTGGAAATGCTTACCCTTGAGAACTTTGAAGATAGGACTCCAATCTCTTCTAAGCTGTAGTGTTTCTGTAGATAAGTCTGTTGCTATTCTAATTGGTCTTCCTTAGTAGGTAGTCTGATTTTTCTCTCTCACTGTCTTTAGGATTTTTTTCTTGTATACTTACTTTATGTAAGTGAATTACTATGTGTTTAGGAGTTGGTCTTCTTATTTGATGCCTTGTAGGAGTTCTCGGAATCTCTTGTGTTGGATGGTCATGTCCCTGATAAGATGAGGGACATTTTCTTGGATAACCTTGTAGAATGTTTGTTCCAAAGTGGTCTATGTCTCCCTTTATGCTTTAGGAATGCTAATCAGGCATAAGTTTGGCCTCTTAATATAATCACACATTTCTTGGAGACTTCATTCTGTCTTTTTAAGGTTTCTGTATTTTTAATAGTTTGGGTTAGTTCCATATTTTGGTCTTCAAGTACTGAAATTCTTTCTTCTGTTTGGTTAATTTTGCTTTCCATGCTTGTCAATTTTCTATTTATTTTATTTACTGCATTCTTTATTGCCATCATCTCAGTTGTCAAATATTTCATTCTTTCTTCTTGCCTTTCTTCATTTCTAGTCATCCTCACCATCAATACCTTGATATAGGGATTTTTGGATTGAGACCAGTTGTTCTGGAGGCTCTTCATTGTTTGAATTCTGAAGTCTGTATTCTCAGGCACTATCTTTCTAGGGATCTGGTGTGTGTGTGTGGGGGGGGGTACCTGTGTTCTTTGGTTGATTCTTCTTTATTTGTGATGAATCTTTCTCCCATTTTGGGGGGCAAAATATATGAATAGATACTTCTTGAAAGAAGCCATGCAGGCAGCCAACAGATATATGAAAAAATGCTCAACCACACTAATCATCAAAGAAGTGCAAATTAAAACCACACTGAGATACCACCTAACTTCAGTCAGGATGGCTGTCATCAGTAACTCATCTCTTTATTCAAAAAGGTGCTAATATAACTGGGAGGTTTGTTTTGCTTTCAGAGACAAGGTCTCACTGTTTTTCCCTGGCTGGAGTACAGTGGCATGATTATAGCTCACTGAAGCCTCAAATTCCTAGGCTCAAGCAATCCTCCCACCCCAGATCCCAAGCAACTGGAACTACAGAAATTTGCCACCATGCCGGGCTAATTTAAACATTTTTTTTGTAGAAATGAGGTCTTACTATGTTGCCCAGGCTAGTCCCAAACCCCTCAAGCTGTCCTCTTGCCTCAGCCTCCCAAAGCTCTGGGATTGCAGGTATGACTCACTGTTCCCAGTCTCTTGCTTCTTTTTCATCTGAAAAGAATCAGTGAAAACTTCCCATGAACCTTAATAACCTATTTATGTACATGCTCAATTTTTATGACAACTATATCTTAAGGGAGGGTATAGATATTTACAGCATATGGTAGAACGTTTTTTTAAAATATTACACTTTAGTTTTAAAATTCCAACTTTTGTCTTTAGACAGAGAAATCAAATATTGTATTTAGGTTCTATTTGTTTCAACTCACAGTCTAATCCACAAAACATATTCATACATAAATTTGCAAATATACATATGCATTTGCATATATACATACTGTATATAAAAGTTCAAATAAGTACTACTGATACAGGAACACTGTGAAATACTATGAAAATATACAGAGAGGTTGAATGTGTGCTATAAATCCAAAGGACAAACAATTTCTGAGAAAAGTTTTTCCTTTAAAGTTTTCATGAATTTATCATCACTTGGTAGATGAAGAGGGAAATAGCTACTGATTATCAGAAGTGTAAAGATCAGCATTATACCCACGTCTTCTGTATTTGTTATCCCTCTAGGCACACCACATCCTTTAAGTTCCAAATTAGAGGCAAGCCCTTGATCTACAATTCAGTGATGGATGTGTGTCATTGAGGATGCTTGGGAACTCTGTCACAAAGTACAGAGCCATGGCACACCCTGTTACAGAACACTCAGAGATGCCAATGAGCACCCATTTCCCCTTTCCATTCCTGCTGACATATAGTTTTTCACTATTTTTTTTTCCTGTTGACCAAAAACCATTCAATGTTGGGTCTTTCTGTTATACTACAAATAACCTCTCTCTCTTCCTCAAATTTTTCATTAAGGCAATTGCAAAAAAATATGAAAATGGTACTCATTTTTGTTTATTTTTATCTTAATACTCCTGAATCACAAGGCTGGAGATAACCAGGTACTCCCCAAAAGGCACCAAATCAGTGATTGGTGATCTGTCCCCTAGGGATGACATTTAACTGGTATTCACACAGGAAGTCTCTTTACTCCTTGTCGTGCTTATGTTTTTTTCAGTTTCCTTGAAACTTCTATACTCTCTGTTCCCATAATCCCATTCTGATATTTACTGACTCCATTTCTTCTCACTGTCAGGAATGTTAGTGTTTCTCAAAGTTTATATCCTTTACTCTCTTGTCTGTTAATTGTTTTTCTTGTGGGGGTTTACAGACTTCTATAGCTCAAACTAATGACTTCCAAATCTGCAGCTTTAATTCACATATCACTCCTGATTTCCAGGTCAATATTAACAATTTCACATGGGCAAATTCCCCAGATCCCTCAGATATAATTCACAAAATTGAAATTTTCAGATTATTCTTTCTCTCCTTCCCCTTCTTTCCTTCAAATTTTCCTGCTCCTCTTCATCCTCTAATTTCAATCAAGAATAATGGTATTACTGTCTAACAAGAAATTGAAGATTTCTCCTTGACTCCTACCTCTGTGTCATCCTACACAATGAATAAGTCAGCAAAGTCCATCATTGTGGTGAATACATATTTCCCTTCCCTCTTTGCATGTTTACCATTGTCTTAGTCTTGTTTTTCATCTGCTTTTGTCTACAAACTGCAATGGCATCCTACTTAGTTTCTATGACACCAATACAAGTTCCCTGAAATCTACCTCCAAGCCAGTTCCACAGTGATCCTTCTAAAATTCAGATGATGATATAGGTCTTTCAAGGATTTTTCATTATCTATAGGATCAGTTCAAAACCCCATGTGACATACTAGTCCCTTCAAAATTTCTCTCTGGACACCATTCCAGATCTTCTTCTAACCACTCCTCCACCATGCATGTGGAGTCTTTACTCAGCTATAAATTATATTTCCTCAATATACTATGCTGTGTTTTTTCAGTGACTGTTCTTTCTGTATGGAATGCCTTCCCTTCCATTTCTCTGTATGCAGCAAGAATTGACAGCTTTACAACAAGTGTGACAGCCAGAAGCCAGTGCAAGAAAATGTGTCCTGGAGTGACCCTACCCCACAGTCACTCTTCAGTTGCCCATAGCCTTCTCTGAATTTGAAGTGCCAATTGGCTTCCCTTTTATATTTAGTCTTATAGCTATGCTCAGTTATTTGCTTGAAAAATTCTTCAACCCATGACCCACGATGGCATGTCTTATGTCACAGTTTGTTTATGGTTTTCTGGCCCAGTGCAAATAAGCCAGTGATGTGTCTTGCACATCACTTGCCTTTGGAATCCTTTCTCTGCAACTTTTCTCAAGGATACCTTGGATACAGCCCAGTGCTTCTGGTCTAAATTTAGGAGCAGCCAGGGGGTAATGGCTAGGCCTCCTGGTAAAATATATCTCATCCTTTAAATCTCAGCCCAAACATTACACTCCTCTGTAAAGCCTTCCTTTATCTTCCCAGTCATTAACTCTTAGACTTTGAATACATTTCCATTATATAGCCTTCATATTGTTGTAATTAAGTCTTTCTTTATCTCCCCTATTATGCCATAGGCTCTTTAAAGGAAAACTGTAGTATTTATGTTATACCCACAATACCAAATCATGTCAGAAATACAGTAGACGATTATACATAATGACTGGAGGGGAAAGTGCTTGTTCATGTTATTTTTCTCCAGTGGGTATTCTCTTAAAATTAAAGGCATTCATGTACCAATACTTTGGAAGAATTTCACATTTAATCTTTGAGACTAAGATTATGGTTCCTGCAGGCTTCTACTTATTCTCTTCAGTTTATGTTTGCCATTTTTCTCTTCGTCCTTTTTGCTTTATCTTCTTGTATTTATTTGTGCTAAATGAATATTTAATTGAGTGAATTAAAGAAACAGTAAATGAATGATTGAATTGATTTCGTATTACAAATTAAATTACTTCACTATATTTCCATTTTCTTATCAATAAAACATGGGCAATAAACTTTGTTGTTATGGAAGATCTTCAGGATATTTAAATGGGGCCTGAGACTCCACCCAAAATCACTTTAAGGTGATTAACTCTTTCTCATAAGAAGTAGATGGGATTAAAACCAGTGAGTACAGATTTTCTTAAAGTACATCAAAGCACATGTGATCTTTCCAAGCTAATGTTCATCTGACCATAAAAAATATGTTGGATGATGGAATATTTTTTTTATCCTAAATTCTTTTTTGGTTAAAAATTATGCTTGTTTGCTTTTTAGAATACATGATTTTTATAAAATATTAGAGAAAACTAGTATTTCTACTTTGCTATGCGATCTATAAAAAGCATATTTCATTTTTATCCTTTGAATATATCTCCTCAGTTTATATTAAAATTTTAAGTAAAACCAATATGCTCATATTTCTTATTAAACATCATCCTAAATGAACTAATGCATTAATAGAAAACCAAACACCACATGTTCTCACTTATAAGTAGGAGCTAAATCAAAGATCCACAAAGACACAGTGAATGGTATAATGGACACTGGAGACTCAGAAGGGGGAGGAGAGAAGGGTTGGAGGGTCAAAAATCACCTATCAGGTCCAGACCAAAAACTATTTGTACCCCTTAAAGCTATTGAAAAAAGAAAACATTTTCCAAAAAGGAAAGAAAAATAACAGCAACTCCAAAGAAAGTAAATTTTATGTTTATGATAATCTGAAAAATGAATATTGCTACAAAGCAGAGAAAAACGAATGAGTATATGATATAAACTACTTCATCCATTTCCAAAATGATTTTTCTTTTTCTCTAAGCAGCATTCTTTCTATTCTTACCCCAGATATGTCATGAGTAAGACCTTGCCAAGAATGCAAAATCTGTTGAACCTTGTAGCTGCAGTTTTCTAAAACTGGCAAATGACTACAAAGACTTCAAGAAGGACCATCAAATTCGGTTGAGTTTTGAACTAAAGACTGTGGTACAGTCAAGTTAAAATCTGATTGATATGGGGAAAACCAAAGAATGGAATCAGCAATGGCAGTACATAGGTGCAGTTCTTCCATTCATTCCTTTGATAAGTGGCGAATAGGAAAGGCCTCTACACTGGAGAGAGAAAAAACAAACAACTGTTTTAGTAGCACCAGGACAAATGTGAAAAATCTCCTCTTCTGATGTATTTTCCTGATCTCTTAGGGAAAAAAAGTCTCCCAACAGCACAGGAAGAAGACTGCTTCTTTAACCCCCTGATGACAGAAACAAATTGTTTTGCAGCTCTGGGAAGAGATCTGTCACAAATGTGCAAACCAGATCCTGTATCCTGGACATTGTGCAGAGCTACAATATCACATTTTTAGGGAATTCCAAAGTGATCCTCTAATAACACAAGAGAATTTTTAACACAAAGTTCTGTCTTGATGGCTTAACATATATGGATATTTTTGTGTGTGTGATCTCAGATGTAATTTCGTTTTCAGTTTAAGTATTATGCTTACAATTGCTGGAATTCTCAGTATGTCCAGAATACTTTATTTTTACATCAATATAGTCTTGAAAATGTTAATTCTGTTGTTGTTTAATGGACACATTTAACATTAAACATATTTAAAACTAAATAGCTATTTATGGTAAATTGGGCAATAAAGAAAACTTGGTGACTGTGCTAACCATTTTGTGAATCACTTCTTCTATGCTATTTCCATAAAAGAAAATATTCTTATGGTAACCCTCCATAAGTATTTCATGAGCACTACATTTTTTTCATAAACATTTCCATATGCATCTGAAGAAAGGCAACATATACAGTACAAAAATCATGGGTTATAAATAATAGATAGACTTAGAATCCAAATCCTGGCTCTGTCACTGAGCAGATATAAAGTTGAATAAGTAACTTAGCATCCCTGAGTGTCTAGTTCCTCAATTGTATCATGAAGATGATAAAATCAATCTTAAAGGAACACCATAAGTAGCAAATTAGAAAATATACTAAGCACCTAGCTGAATGTCTGGCATGTAATAAAATGGCCAGTAATTGTCAATGTTTGCTTATCATCAAAAAGCATAAAAAAATAACAAATAGTTCTAGAACTAGATCTGAATATATTAAGAAACGAAAAGCTCCCTTCTACAGGATTTGTGAATAATTTGGTATAACGATAAACTCTGCATATGTTATCTGGCTACAATAGAGAAACCAGAACAAATACTCAAATAAGCATCTACAAGCAATATTCCACCAATTCATTAAACAATAATTGACCATCAACTGTGTGCTGGCAATATGGAGATAAATGGTACAGTTCCTGATACCAACAGGCTCACAATTTGGGCAGTGGTTTACAAAACTGTATACATACAAGGACGGATAAGTATGTATAATTATAAATGTTGAGTGGACATTCAACACATATCTTCATTTCATGAAGTATGAAGACACAGACTTGAAGGAGAGGGCAGTTTGCAAATAGGCTTCCCAAAGGAGCTAAGATCAGAGCTGAGCTTTGAACATCAGGAGTCATTCAGGTGTAGAAGGTGATGAAGAGTGGGAGAGAGATGGAATGTGTCATATAGGATAAGAGGGCAGCATATGAAAGTAATGAAGACATTAAGAAAGCAGTGTGTATCCTGTGAATTCCAAATTCTGTAGCAAGGCTGGAGCACAGGACTCAAACACAATTATCAAGAATATCAATATAACACATAGGAGTTTCATTCTTGGCAAGTACTATAGTATGATGTTGCCAGCCCTAGAAAATAGGATCCTTTCTTTATGCAAGGCATGTGCAATACTGGTGGCCACTAAAAATGGCAAACTGGATGCCAAAATTACTTTTGAATTGAAATTGTAGTATCCTCAGGACCACCCAATTTCTTGGTCTTCTAAAGGTAGGAGTAGCTATCTATTTAAGTTTATAAGAAAATTACCAGCATAGTAAAGAATAGCTCAAGAAAATCAAACTACAGTCAAATTAGACCACTAATTGCTATAACAATAGGAAGCAGGATGCTATTTAAAATGTATGAATAGGGGCAACCCATGCGAGTCCCCTTCCACTTTGGGAGATTTTCTGTCCTCTCAATAAAACCTGCTTTCATAAAAAAACAAAAAAGTATGAATAGGCTGGGCTTGGTGTCTCAGCCTATAATCTGAGCACTTTGGGAGGCCGAGGCAAATGGATTGCCTGAGCCCATGGGTTTGAGACCAGCCCGGGCAACTTGGTGAGACCTCGTCTCTACATTAAATAAAAAATTAGCCAGGTGTGGTAGTGCATGCCTGTAGTTCTGGCGACTTGTAAGGCTGGGGAGGAAGGATCACCGAAGCCCAGCAGGTTGATGCTGGGGTGACCATGAGTGTGCCACTGCTCTCCAGCCTGGACGATGGAGTAAGACTCCAACTCAAAAAAAAAAAAAGTATGAATATAGACATCCAATGAAGTACTTATAAAACAAGAGCAAAACACATAAAATGGTTTTGGTCTAAAATCAAATTCACATGCTAAATAAGAATCAAAATAAGGTATAAAATTTGTGTCATATTAGTTAGACATAGAAAACTACACATCTGAAAGGTATCTTAGAAATCATCTTATTCAGTAGATTTAAAACACCAATTGGAAAAATAATCCACCCGCACTTTGGGGGAATTTTCTTAAACAAACAAACAAACAAAAATTCCTTTATTTGTCCCCTTTCTATTTCCAGATATTATTGTAGATGACACTTTAACTGATAATTTGCAATGGCTAAGCTACAGAAAAGTGCAATTTCAAGACCATGCCAAGAGAGCCAGGAAGCAGCCATCAAAGAGCAAGTGATCTATACGCTTGTTGCTTTGAAAAGGGCATAGCAAAGAACTCGTCCCCTATGCAACATCAACCCTCTCAGTAGGGCTTGGCAGCAGGAGGGCTGTGGGTATGGGAATCTGCTGGTTCTTATAGAGAGAGAAATCTGTGTGTCTACTGTAGACCTTTATTGCGCTGTCAGTAAGGCACTTTTATATCTGGGAAGGATGTCTGTGTGTGTGGATGTGTGTGGGCATGTGGCTGTGTTTGATCTAATAGCTGTCCACTCGACTGTCATGAAGAATGAAGAAGAGCAGCACTTTAGCAAGGAGACATCAAAGGGATGCAGAATTGGAGTAGCACAGCCCACCTAGACTTTTCTGCTGGAACTTTATCACTTCACACAACACTCCCCCTCCCATGCTAAATTGAACATCTCAAGTGTGGGAATTGCTGTAGGATTCATGCATCTCAAAGACTTCCTTGTATAGAAAGGAAGATGAACTATAGAGGGACCAAACTCTATAAGGTGAGATTGGGTGGGAGCAGATAAAGAGGCAAAATGCGGATTTTTGAAGAGTTCTGTCAAAAGTTGAAGTGTAGACTTCTAGACAGGGAGTGAAGCTACAAAACGAGGAATGTAGGACTTACACATTTTAGCTATTTTTATTTAAATTAAGGGGACAATGAGAACATCAATTTTACATATTTCTTCTTCTATTTTGTAACTTCCATCAATCATCCACATTCCTTAAGCAGAATTGATTAAAATCACAGAAAGTTGTGTGGAGATCTGAAGGATGCACACTGGGGAGAAGATTAAGGTATTAGGCAATAAAAAAAAGAACTATGGCTTTTCTGATACAACCTCTCCCCTGAGGCCAGAGTCCAGATAGTTGCAACAAGGAGGCAATACTTCCAGAATACTAACTCCTAATGTATCAATGTGAGAAGTGGACCAATCTGCACCAAAATCTGTAAAAGGAGCATGAGATGTAGAGAAGCTGCTGCCAAGATGATGTCTCAATAGTGCACATGAATACCATCACATTGAACATAAAGATAAAAAGAAAAGAGACCTCATGTTGTGGCTCACACCTACAATCCCAACACTTTGGGAGCCTAAGGAAAGAAGTTTACTTGATCCCAGGAGTTCAAGATGAACCTGGGCAACTTAGCAAGACCTGGTTTATACAACAGTTTTTTTTTTGATTAGCTGGGTGTGGTGGTGCTTGCCTGTCATCCCAGCTACTCAGAAGGCTGAGGTGGAAGCATTGCCTGAACCCAGGAGGTCAAGGCTGTGGTGAGTTATGACCATGCCACTGCACTCCAGCCTCAATAACAGAGTGAGACCCCGACTCAAGAAAGGAAAAGAAAGAAGGAAGAAAAGAAGGGAAAGAAAGAGAAAAAAATAGTACACATGAAATATTTACCATGTATTTTAGAGGAGGTGATCCTTGGGCTATGTATGTAACATACAAGGAATAGTTACCAATTGAAACTAGGAAGAAAGTTAATTACATATTTGACTTGATATAGATTTAAGATTGAGACCTGCAACAATAGAGGTGTCACACTTTAAAACGGATGAAGGAAAAAGAAAACAGGAAATGCCAAAAGTTGAAAGAGATGATACAAAAATTTATGAAAGTATAGATACATTTCTAGTTGTTCATTTGAAAAGTATTTATTGAGAACCCACAACGTGGGCAGCATTGTGATAGTTATGAGAGAGCATAAAAGATGGTTAGAACATAATTCATTCTTTCAAGAAACATAAGTAACATAGGGTTTCAGCAGTCACTCAGTCCTAACAACAAGTAAAAAGCTGAACAAACTGAAAGATCAACAAATACGTTGACCTTCTTCAATCTGTTCAGAAGTAAGTCCACAGGACAAATCGCTGCTTGAAAACTTGGAAAGACTGGCAGATAGTGAATCACAACTTACTGGGTGGGGCAGAAACTTCTGCAGGAACCAGTGCCAGGAGACAAAAACCCGTACTGCCACTGATGAATTGCTGAAGGGTCAGTATGGAAAAAAACGAGAATAAAAAACTCAGGGAGTCCTAGTTATGGGGTCCCACACTTTTGTGAATTTTACCTCTAGGAGCTAGATCAGGTTCAGTAAATATTGGAGAGAAAAGCAGGGAATATTGCGCTTCCAGGTGGAGGGGAGAATGTAACAGAGCCTGCTGTTCTGAACAAGACCTGCCCGCAAAAGAACCTGTTTTACAGAGATGGACCTGATGGGATTTTAGCAGAGCCTAATTTACCTTGGGAAAGGAAAATCCCCCATTCCAGACTCCTCTTGCCCTCTTGTTCCATTGAAGGAAATGGAAGGATGAGAAGCACTGGTGAAGCTCACAGTTCAGGAGCACTGGTTTACCACAAACCTGAGACTCAATCATAGAACTTCAGAATGCTTCTCTCCGCCACACACACCTTACCATCACATTACTCAGTACCACAGCTCCTTTTACCCAGTATATCATGCTCACCTACCAAAAGACATTACAAGGCATACTAAAAGGCAAACACAATTTAAGAGGCTGAACAAGCATCAGAACCTGAGTCAGATATGGTAGGAACATTGGAATTATCAGACCAGAATTTTTTTACAATAATTAATTTGCTAAAGGCCTTTTCCATTAGGGAAAAAGTACACAATATGCAAGAACAGGTGGATCATGTAAGCAAAGATGCAGAAATTCTTAAAAAGCATAAAAAAGAAATGCTTGAGATAACAAACATTTTAACGCAAATGAACAATGTATCTGATAAATTCATTAGTAGACTGAACATGGCTGAGTAAAGAATCTCTGAGTTTGGGAATATGACAATAGAAACTTCCAAAACTGAAAATCAAAGAGTCAGAAGACTGGGGGAATAAAAAGACCCAGAATATCCAAGAACTGTGAGACAACTATGAAAGTGTCACATGTATAATGGGGATATCAGGAGAATAAAAAGAAAAAGGGACAGAAGAAATATTTGAAAAGACAATGGCTGAGAATTTTCCCAAATAATTCAGGTATCAAACCACACATCAAGGAAGCTAAGAGAATATCAACCAGGATAACCACCAAAAACTACACCTAGACATACTTATATTCAAGCTTCAGAAAAATTAAAGATAAAGAAAAAAACTTTTGAAAGAAGCCAGAGGTAGGTGGGGAAACACCTTTACCTATTGAGGAACAAACTATATGGAATAAGAATTATATCCAACATCTCAGAAACTGTGTAGACAAGAAAAGAACAGAGTGAAATATTTAAAGTGTTGAAAGAGAAAATAAACATCAAAATAGTATTCTGGACCTATGAAAGGTACAGACAAGCAAAAATTGAGAAAATGTGCTGCCATTAGAACTGCCTTAGAAGAAATGTTATAAAAAGTTTTTCAAAGAGGAGTGTTATGTAAGTCAGAAACTCAGCTCTACATTAAGAGTACCAGAGATCAAATAAATAAAGACAAAATTAAAGTTTTTATTTTCCTTATTCTTTTTTTTTTTTTTGAGTTGGAGTCTCACTCTGTCGCCCAGTCTGGAGTGCAGTGGCACACTCCTGGCCACCGCAGCCTCAACCTTCTGGGGTCCGGCAATCCTTCTGCCTCAGACTTCCAAGTAGCTGGAACTATAGGCGCACACTACCATGCCCGGCTAATTTGTTTATTTATTGTAGAGATGCGGTCTCACCAAGTTGCCCAGGTGGGTCTCGAACCCGCAGGCTCAGGTAATCCGCTCACCTCAGCCTCCCAAAGCGCGGGATTACAGGCTGAGCCACTGAGCCTGGCTTATTTTCCTTATTCTTAATTGGTCTAACAAATAACAGTTTATTCAAAATCACAGCAACAATGTATTCAATTATATATGTTCATATATATTACATGTATATGCTTATGTATAAGAGAAATGAATGACACCAATGATATAGAAGATGAGACTGGAAAGTTAGGAATAATACATATATTTTAATATTGTAAGTTATTTGCACTACTTGTGAAACAGTATGGAATTATTAGAAAGTTGACTTAGAATACTTGTAAATTTATATGCAAACTCTATAGAAACTACTAAAAAAAGTAACAGAAAAAAAGAAGAAATTAACATGCTAAAAAAAGAAAAAGTGAAATTATATAGAATGCTCAATTAAAACCATAAAAGGCAGAAAAGGTATAGAAGACAAAATAGGAACAAAAGAACAAGGTCAACAAGTGGAAAACAGTAATAAATGTGGTAGTTATTAATCTAACTATGTCAACACTTTATTATTATTATTATTATTATTTTAAATTAAAATTATGGGGTACGATTCAGGGTTAGGTTTACAAATATTCAATGTACAGGTACCCTTGATGATGAGGCGTGCCCCCCATCCCCCAGGTAGATATTGACTACTGTCAATCCCACCTCCCTCGACCCCACAATTTCCCACTACTTTCAATCCTTTTCTTATAGTAATACAGTAGTTGTTCAAAGACCACTTATGAATGAGAACATGTGAAACTCAGTTCTTTGTTTCTGTGAAAGATCACTCAGTATTATAGACTCAAAGTCCATCCAGGCTGCTGTGAAGTTCATGATTTTGTTCTTCTTTATGGCTGTGTAATATTCCATTGTGTACATGTACCACATTTTTTTTTTATCCAGTCCTCTTTTGATGGGCAGCATGGTTGGTTCCATGTTCTTGCTATTGTGAACAGTGCTATGATAAACATACGTGTGCGGGTATCTTTTTTATTGAGTGATTTGAGTTCTTCCAGGTATATTCCCAATAGGGGGATTGTGGGGTCATATGGAAGGTTGATTTTTAGAACTTTTAGGAATTGCCACACTGTTTTCCACAGAGTCTGTACTAGTTTACATTCCCACCAACAGTGTAGAAGTGTTCTCTATTCAGCATATCCTCTCCAGCATCTGTTATTTTTTGAGTTATTGATGATGACCATTCTGATTGGAGTTAGGTGATATCTCAGTGTAGTTTTAATTTGCATTTCTTTTATGACTAATCAGGCTGAACATTTTTTCATGTATCTGTTGGCTGCCCGTATATCTTCTTTTGAGAACTGTCTATTCATATCTTTTCTCCACTTTATAATGGGGTTGTTTTTTTCAGCATGTTTGAATTCCTTGTAGATCCTAAATGTTAAGGCTTTGTCAGTCATAGAGTTGGCAAATATTTTTTCCCAGTCTTTGGGCTGTCTCCCTTCTCTCTTGATGGTTTCTTTGGCTTTGCAGAAGCCTATCAGTTTGATAAGGTCCCACTTGTCTATCTTATCTCTTATAACATGGGCACATGAGGTTTTGATCAGGAATTGGTTGCCAGTTCCAATTTCCATAAGAGTGTCTCCTGCATTTTCTAAGGTTCTTATAGTTTGAGGTTTTACGTTTAGGTCTCTGATCCATTTAGACTTGATTTTTGGGTATGGTGATAGGTAGCGGTCCTGTTTTGCACATTTATTTTATATCCTGAGACTTTGCCAAAGTTCTTTATTAGTGCAAGGAGGTTTTTGACAGATTCTCTTGGGTTTTTGAGGTATGCAATCATGTCATCTGCGAAGAGGGATAATGTGATTTCCTCTTTTCATATTTGCAGATCACATTCTCTTCTCTAATTGCTCTAGCTATGGTGAATAGAAGAGGTGAGAGTGGGCATCCTTGTCTTGTTCCAGTTTTCAGGGGAACTGGTTACAATTTCTGTCTGTTTAGCAGTATGGTGGCTGTGGGTTTCTCGTGGGTGGCTCTTACTATTTTGAGGCATTTTTCATCTATGCCTAGAAGTTCGAGGGTTTTTATCAAGAAGGAGTGCTGGATTTTATCAAAAGCTTTTTCTGCGTCTAATGATATAATCATGTGATTTTTGTTTTTATGTCTGTTGACGTAATCTGTCAACACTTTAAACATCAGTGGTCTAAATATGCCAATTAAAACAGAAATTGTATAGCACATGTGATTGTAAAAATAAAATTCCTAAAAGTATTAACCTCTGATGTAGAACATCCTATCACAAAGTGCTAAATTTTTGGAAATAAATGCAAAATTCTGACATAAAAAACAAAATAGAAATTGTCAGAGTAGGCTTTTTTAAATATCATATACTGTCTACGAGAAATCCATTTTAAATATAAATGCGCACAGATTAAAAGTAAAAAATATTGATGGGAGAAGGGGAGGTATTGATCAAGGATACAAAATTCAGTTAGACTGGAGAAATAAGTTTTTATGATCCATTGCACTGCATAGTATCCACAGTTAGAAATAATGTATCGTATATTTCAAAATTACTAAAAGAATATTCTTACCACACACACACAAATAACTTGGTGAGGTGATGAGTATGTGGTAATGGGTACCTTAATTTAATCTTTCTATAATATATGCATATAACAAAACATCATGTTGTACTTCATAACTATAGGCATTTATTATTTGTCTATGAAAAATATAAATAAATTACACTAACAGTATTGAGAAACACATACCATACTAACACTAATCAAAAGAAAGCTGAGTAACTATATTAATTTCAGACAGAACAGGCTTCAGAGAAAGAAAACATCAGGAATAAAGAGAATCATTAGATAATGATAAAGGGGTTAACATTTCAAGAAGTTATTAATATAACAAGTGAATGTGTATGTGCCTAACAAAAAGCACCAAAATACATGAGACAAAAACTGACAGAACTGCAAAGAGAAATTAGATGAATCCACTATCCACTACTGCAGTTAGAGACTTTAATATTCCTTTGTCAGAAATGAACAGATTCACAGGCAGAAAATCAATGAGAACATAGTTAAATTCAACAGCATCATCAAGCAACTGGATATAATTGGCATATATGACAACTTCATCAACCATCAGCAAACTACACATTCTTCTCAAGCTTATACAGAATATTTACCAAGATAGAATGCATTTTGGGGCATAAAACATACTTTAACAAATTTAAAAGAATAGAAATGATACAGTGCTTTCTCTCAGACAATAATGAAATTAAACTAGAGATCAATAACAGAATAGTTAAAAATTACTAAAATACTTAGTTATTAAACATTCTTCTCTTTTTTTCTCCTATTTGATTTTTCTTTTTTTTTTCTATTTTTTTTTTAATTTTAAAGATGTGGGGTACAATTCAGGATTAGATATACAAGTGGCCATCATACAAGTAAAATTTGGGCTCCCCTTGTGTCCCCACTTTGCCTGATTTGAGATCAGGTACCCTTAATGATGGTGTGCCACCCCCCCACACACAACACTGGTAGTCTTCTGCTACCTCCATAAACAACATACTTTTCAAAGCATATTGGTGCAAATCTCAAGAAAATTTTTAAAATACTTTGAACCAAATGAAAATAAAAATAAAACTTACCTAAATTTGTGGAATGCACGGAAAGCAGTGCTTTGACAAAAATGTATAGCATTCAATACACTTAATAGAAAAGAAAATCTAAAATTAATCATCTAAACTTTCACCTTAGGAAATTTTAAAAAGAAGAGCAAATTAAATTCAAAAGAAATGAAAAGAAATAAAGATTAGACCAAAAAACAAAGTGAGAAAGGGAATATTAATAAAGAAAATCAACACAGAACCGGTTCTTCTAGAAGATCAGTAAAATCAATAAACCTCTAGCAAGGCTAACTAAAACAATAAAAAGAGAGAAGGCACAGAAACAAAAAATCTCGTATAAGAAATGAGAGGGGGAAGTCAGGAAAATGACAGCCAAGCCAGACTATGCAAGTCCTTGTGTGAATGAGTGAGTGTATGGGAAATTTTATGTGTGCTGGTGAGCGAGTGGGCATGTGAGTGGCTGACTGAGTGAGGGCTAGGAAGCTAGCGGTCAGGGCTCTCCTGGTGCAGCAGCTGGTGGCACAGCTGCTTGACTTGGACCTTAGCAATTCCTGGGTTGCGGAAGCCGAGTGCCATTATTATTATTATTATTATTTTATTAACAAAATCCTTCCTGGGAAGAAAATGCAGGGAAAGACTGACTAAGACTCATGAGCAAGTGGCCAGGACCCTCCTGGTGCAAAAGCTGGTGCTGCAGCTTCTCTGCTTGGTCCCTGACTCTTCCCAGGTTGCAGAAGTCAAGCGCTTTTTGTTTAATAGACAAAAGTTTTCCTGTGAAAAAGCAGCGGGGAGAGACTATCACTCCAGACTCTGCCTCACCACTGCACCAGGAGAGACTGCCATCTCCAGGCTTTGCCTCACCACTTCAGCACCTAGCCAGGTACTAGCAACAAAGGCTGTGGAGGGAGTCCAGAGGCACAGCCCCACAGGAGTGGACAAGAGAGGTACCCTGCCACCATCTTGAAAGCCTGACAGGAAAGTGCCCCAACTTGCTCACTGCCGAGCAGCAGATCCGATCTCTGTGGCTGGTGAATCAACTACTCAGGGGTTGATTGTGACCCAGAGGGAAGATCCTGAAAGCAAAACTCCAGAGAGACCTGACGTGCTGAGACCCAGGCGCCCCACCCACTACCCAAATCCAGATGTGGGACAAAGGGTGTGGTCAGAAAAGGATGAGAAAGAACTCCAAAGAGATCAGTGGTGAGGCTGGGGCTGACCCAAACTCCCTCCTCCCCAGCGATCCTCAGAACATCAGACCTACACGGCTGGACCACTACAGAGAGGGACAAATTCAGGCATAGCCTTGATGTCAGTCGCAATGGGAGAACTCCATTCCAAGATAGGCCTGGCTGGGGCACCCCCCATGAGTACATACCTGAGGAAGCAACAATCCTGAACCTCCTCACTGAAGGAGATCTCCTTGACCATGTGAGAGTGAGAGGGGAGGACTTCAGCCACCCACCTCCACTGCCCCTCCTCCTTCCCTGCTCTAGACGTGGGCAAGAGTGAAAGAGGAGACAGCAGGAGAGAGCTGACTAAAGGAATAATCACAGAGACTGCCACAAGAGGGCAAGGGGTTTTTTTTCATTTTTAATTTAATAATTTTTTTTGCCTGTTTGTTTGTTAGTTCATCTATTTTTTAAATATTTTTCCTTTATGCATGAATGTGTATGCAAGGGTTTGATCTGCATCCTCCATTTTTTTCTTTTTCCTTTCTCTTTTTCTGTTTCTTTCTTCTTTTGTTTGTTGTTTTCTGTTAATGTGTATATGTGAATGATTGAGTGCTCATCTTCCAATTTTTCTGTTGTTGTTGGTTTGTTTTACTCTTCTGTTTATTTTTATTTTATTTTTAGTTTAAGGTGTGTGTCAATATATGTGTGAGAGGTGAATCTGAATTCCTTCCCCGCCCCCAGTCTTTCTGTTTTCCTTCTCCATTAATTTTGTGCTAGGTGAATGTCTGTGTGTTTAATTTTATTGGTTTTTTTGTTACTGTTTATTTTGTTTCACTTAGTTGTTTTTCCAGTTTGTTTTGGAGGGTGTATGTATGTCTGTGTGTGTGTTCAATTGTTTTTTGCTTTGGTTTCTGCTTTCATTGTTCTGTATTTGTTTTTTTTTTTAATTATTGTCCATCTTATTTCATTCTCATTTTCTCTGTGCTCCTCATTGCTGTCACTGTACTATATCTCAGACCCAGGGAGTACACACATGTACCCACTGCATTGTAATATAGAGTGGTGGTGGGGAGTGAGTCTCAGGGAACACATATGACAATCAGTGAACACTGTAATTTACAAGTAGTTTCTGAATCCTAGCTCCCCATCCCTTACCTTATTCAACCTTCAAAACTAGAAGAGAGCAAAGCTTCACACACATGGTCTTATTTCAAAATAGAACAAATCCAGAGTCCTGATCAGCCCTCAGAGGGCTGAGCAAACAACAGAAGGGAAAGCTCTTCCACTGACACTAAATAACAGAACTAAAGAAAAAACCAAGAGATCTATCGCCCTTGCTACACATTCATGCACAAAGGAAAAATATTTTTTAAATAGATGAACTAACAAACAGGCAAAAAAAATATTTTAAAAATTTATTAAATTAAAAATGAAAAAAAAACCCTGCCCTCTTGTGGCAGGCTCTGTGATTATTCCTTTAGTCAGCTCTCTCCTGCTGTCTCCTCTTTCACTCTCGTCCATGTATAGAGCAGGGAAGGAGGAGGGGCAGTGGAGGTGGGTGGCTGAAGTCCTCCCCTCCCACTCTCACATGGTCAAGGAGATCTCCTTCAGTGACGAGGTTCAGGATTGTCACTTCCTCAGGTATGTACACATGGGGGGTGCCCCAGCCAGGCCTATCCTGGAAAATGAGGAAAAACCAAGGAAAGGTCACAGGTAATTTCAAGTACAACAAAGAGAAAACACCAGAAAAATCAGACCTTGGAGCCCAAACAATGGAAGTCACCAACGACTGGCCCCAGAATATGACAGGATTAGGGAATGGATGGAAAGAGTGACTAAGACTCCAGAAAGACAAGATGCAACACTGAAAGTACCTGTAACACAGATTTTGGCAATAAAAAATTTCATCCAGGAAATAAATAACAAGATGACAAGCATGGAAAGCAGAATTAATCTAGCAGAAGAAAGAATCTCAGATCTTGAAGACCAGAACATGGATTTAACCCAATCTGTAAAAAAATATAGAAAGAAGACTTAGAAAAAAAGAACAAAGTCTACAAGAGATGCGCAATTATATCAAGAGGCCAAACCTACACCTTATTAGTATCCCAGAAGAAGAAAGGGAAATGGAAAACAACTTGGAGCAAGTATTCCAGGAGGTAATCCAAGAAAACTTTCCCCATCTCACCAGAGATGTGACCAGCCAAACACAAGAGATACAGAGAATTCCACAAGACATCAAATAAGAGAACCAGCCAAAAGACACATAGTAATTCACCTATACAAACTGGGTACAAAAGAAAAAATCCTAAAGACAGCAAGAGAGAAAGGTCAGACTACCTACCAGAGAAAACCAATCAGAATAGCAGCAGACCTACCAGCAGAAACACTACAAGCAAGAAGGGACTGGAATCCAATATTCAAAGTCCTCAAAAAAAAAAATTTTCAACCAAGAATTTCCTACCCATCCAAGCTCAACTTCATTAGTGATGAAGTTTAAAATCCCTCCCAGACATCCAATCCCTAAGAGATTATGCAGCTTAAAGACCACCTTTACAGGAGACACTTAAAAAGGTATTAAGCTACAGAGCTCCAGGCTCCCTCCCAGTTGCACCACCCTGCCCCCAGCTGTCGCAACACACAAAGGCCCTCAGCTCCTGCTCCCCAGAGCTCCAGGCTCCCTTCCCAACTGCACCACCCCTCCCTGCCCCCAGGTGCCACCGCCGCCCATGGAGGCCCTTGGCTCCCATGCCACGGAGCTCCAGACTCTCTCCCTAGCTACACTACTCCTCCCTGCCCCCAGCCATTGCTGCCCACGGAGGCCCTCAGCAACTGTGCTGCAGAGCTCCAGTCTCCCTTCCTGGCTGCACCACCCCGCCCTCAGCTGCCCTACACCACAATGACCAGCAACACCCAGATATCTCGCATTCCATCTCCCCCGACTCACCCCTGGCTCCAAGACCATGCAGAGACCTGCATTGCCCCACCCAGCTCTACCCAGCTCTGCCCAGCCTCCAGCTTGGGATATAAGAAGAAAGAAAGAAAAGGAGGCCCAAGCTGCACTGTGACATGCCAACCTGCAGCACTCGGCTGTCTTGCACTCTGCCTCCCCCAGCTGGAACTGGCTGCAGTAAAATCAGAGAGCAGCTGGAGCCCTGAGACCAGGCAGAGATCTGCATTGCCCTGCTCAGCTCCGCCAGTTCTGCCCAGCCTCCAAGTTGGATCTAAGACCTCATGTTTGTGTAGTGGAATAGTAAATCATAAGGAGGTTGGTCAGCTTGTGTGTCTGTAAAATTGTATGTTCTAGTTTGCTGTTGTTGTTGTTATCATCATTTTTGTTGTTTATTGTTTGTTTTTTCTCTTACTCTTATCTGTCTCAGTTTTCATTTGTTAGTTGGTACTTTTGTCTGTTTTCACTTTTTCTCTCTCTCCACCTTCCTATCCCACTCCCCCATTCCATTTCTTTCCTTTTTCTGACCTCATTTTACTTATAGGGAGCAAACCTATACCCCACTGCATGGACAGATTGCAAGGCAGTGGGAAGCAAATTTCAGGGTATCTGTACACCTGTCAGTGGATACTGAGATCTGCAGATAGATTTTGAATCACAGCTCTCTGCTCAATTAAAACTCAAAACTGCAAAAAGTATAGCCCCCAACCTACAGTCCAGCTTCAGAATCGAGCAAAGTCAGAGGAGTCACACAAGGAAGAATAGAAGATGGAGCAAATAGAAGTAAAAACAACCCTGTCACCCCTGAACAACAGATTTAAAGAAGACGGGGAAGTAAAGAAAAAGTGGGGAGGAAAATCTACACAAATGAAGAAAAACCAAAAGAAGAGTATGGGTCTCACACAGATCCCTGGGAAGCCAGACACTGAGAAAACAGACTTCAGAATGCAAACAATGATGAGCCCCCAGAATGACTGCTCACATACTACAAACCCAGACTTCAAGAAATTAATAGAGAGAATAAAAAGAATTGAGAAGAGATAAGAGGAAATAGGAAGGAGTTGATAGCCCATAAACAACAATAAAGAATACTATGATTGAAATAAATAACAAACTACTAAGCATGGAAACCATAATTAGCCAAGCAGAAGAAAGAATCGCAGAGCTTGAAGGCCAAAATATAGAAGTAAACCAAACTGTCAAAAACTTAGAAAAGAAGCTTTAAAAGACAAAACAAAACCTTCAAGAGATGAGCGATTATTTCAAGAGACTGAACCTAAGAGTAATTTGACTTCCTGTGGCAGAAAGAGAGACAGAAATTACAGTGGAACAAACATTCCATGAAATTATCCAAGAAAATTTCCCTCATCTCATCAGTGATGTGAAAATTCAAACACAAGTGATTCAGAGAACCCCTGCAAGACAACAAATGAGAAGACCAACTCCCAGGCACATAATAATTTGCCTGAACAAAGTAATATACAAGAAAAACTCTTAAAAGCAGCAAGAGAATAAGGTCTGACTACCTACCAGAGAAGACCAATTAGAATAGCAGCAGAAATAGTAACAGAAACACTTCAAGATAGGAGAGATTGGAGTGCAATATTCAAAGTTCTCAAAGATAAACAATTTCAACCAAGAAATAACCTACCCAGCCAAGCTAAGCTTCATCAATGAGGGAGAATTAAAATCTTTCCCAGATATCCAATCCCTAAGAACTTACGCTGCCTCCAGACCACCTCTACAAAAAACAGTTAAGAAAGTATTAAACATAGAAGAAAAGGGAACAAGAACAACAATGCTCTTCGCAAGTGTACAGGAAAAAGATAGAAACACACATGAATCAACCCAAAAAACCAAAAGAAAGACGACAAACAAGTTCAACAACAACTCTATAAGAACCTCATGACAGGGATAAACCCTCACATTTCAATAATTAGATTGAATGTGAATGGACTAAATGCACCACTGAAAAGACACAGAATGGCAAAATGGATAAAATATCATGAGGCAACAATATTGTCTCCAAGAGACTCATCTCACCAGAAAGGAAACTCACAGACTCAAAGTAAGAGGATGGGAAGCAAAATTTCAGGCGAATGGAACAAAAAGAAAGCTGGAGTTGCAATCTTAATCTCAAACAAAATACCCTTAAAGCTTTCAAAAATTTAAAAACATGAAGAAGGTCACTATATAATGATAAAAGTTTCAATTCTTCAATAAGAAATATCCATTCTAAACATATAGGCACCCAACATAGGAGCACCAACATTCGTAAAGCAGCTTCTAGGCAAACTTAAAAATAGGATTGACTGTAACACTATCATAGCTGTGGACCTTAATACCCCAATCACAACCCTAGACAGATCATCAAGACAAATAATCAGCAAGGAGACCAAGAACCTCAATGTGACTCTTGAACAAATGGACTTAATTGATACCTACAGAACACTCTACCTAACAACCACAGAATATACATTCTACTCATCACCACATGGAATGTACTCCAAGATCGACCACATCATGGGCCATAAACCAAACATAAACAAATTTCATAAGATTGAAATGTTGCCATGCACCTTCTCAGACCACAGTGAAATAAAAATAAATATCAACACCAACAAAGTTCCCCGCAAGCCCACAAAGACATGGACACTAAACAGTATGATGCTAACCAACTCCTGGGTCAACAATGAAATCAAAACAGAGATTAAAAGGTACCTGGAAACAAATGAAAATGAAGAAACATCTTACCAAAACCTCTGGGATGCCAGGAAAACAAGAAGTAAGAAGGAAGTTCATATCTTTATAAACAAACATAAAGAAAATGGAAAGATCACAAGTTAACAACCTAACAAGTCACCTAAGGAAGTTGGAAATGCAAGACCACCAAAACCCTAACTTCAGCAGAAGAATCCAGACCACCAAAATAAATCCCAATCCAGGATATAGAAGAAAAAAAGATAATACAAAAAATCAACAGAACATAAAAGCTTGTTCTTTGAAAGGATAAACAAGATAGCTGTTCCCCTAACCAGACTGACCAAGAAAAAGAGAGAAAAAGCCCAAATAAACTCAATCAGAAACACAAAAGGTGCTCATAACTGACCCTGAAGAAATACAAAAGATTATCAGAGACTACTATGTACAATTGTATCGAAATAAACTTGAAAGCCTAAAGGAAATGGAGGACTTCCTAACATCACACAACCTCGCTAGGTTGAAACAAGAGGAAATTGAGACCCTAAATAGACCAATAACAATCAAGGAAATTGATTATGTCATAAGAAAACTACCTACAAAAAAAAGTTCTGGACCAGATGACTTTCCACCAGAATTCTACAAAACATACAAGGAGGAACTGATACCAAGCCCATTGAAAGCATTCCAGGCAATTGAGAAAGATGGAACTTTTCCCAAATCATTTTATGTAGCTAACATCACATTGATACCCAAGCCAGGTAAAAATCCAACAAAGAAGAGGACTACAGGCCAATATCCTTGATGAACATAGATGCTAAAATTCTCAACAAGATCCTAGCAAGCCAGATTCAACAATACATCTCAAAAATCATCCATCACAACCAAGTAGGCTGCATCCCCAGGATGCAAGGCTAATTCAACATTCATAAGATCGTGAATCAAGATTTGTAAAATGTAATTAAATACATCAACATACATTAAAAAAAACCACATGAGTATATCATTAGATGCAGAAAAAGCTTTTGATAAAATCCAGCACCCCTCCTTGATTAAAAAAAAACCCCTTGAACATCTAGGCATATGTGGAATATACCTCAAAATAGTAAATGTCATCTAAGAAAAACCCACAGCCAGCATACTCCTAAACAGACAAAAGTTGGAACCATTTTTCCTGAAAACTGGAATAAGACAAAGATGCCTACTCTCACCCCTCCTGTTCACCATAGTTTTGGAAGTCCTAGCTAGAGCAATCAGAGAAGAGAAGGCAATAGGGGTATCCAAATAGGAAAAAAGGAAGTCAAGTTATCTCTCTTTGCAGATGCCATGACGGTATACCTTGAAACCCAAGAGAATCAGCCAAAAACCTCCTTGCACTGATAAAGGACTTTGGCAAAGTCTCAGGGTATAAAATAAATGTACAAAAGACAATCGCATTTCTATATATCAATAATAAAAAAACAGAAACCCATATGACCCATCAATTTCCCTATTGGGAATATACCCAGAGGAACTCAAATTATTCTACAAAAAATATACCTGCACACGAATGTTTGTTGCAGCTCTATTCAAAATAACAAAAACATGGAACCAACCATGCTGCCCATCGAGGCTGGAGTGGATTTTTAAAATGTGGTACATAAACACAATGGAATATTATATAGCCATAAAGAAAGACAAACATATGGCCTTCTCAGCAATTTTGATGGATTTAGAGTCAATCATACTCAGTGATCTATCATAGAAACAAAAACAGAGTACCACGTGTTCTCACTCCTAAGCGGACCTTGAACAATTATCATAATACTATAGAAAGGGATTGACAGTGTTGGGAAACTACCAGGGCAGGGTGGTGGGATTCGCAGTTGAGGGAGACTGCTAAGGGATGGAGGGGTATACTTCATCAACAAGGGTACCTGCATAATCAACATTTTATACCTAACCCTGAGTTATACCCCACATCTTTAAAATTAAAAAAAAAATTTTTAAAAAGGAATGAAAAAAGAAATATCACCATTAACCCTATGGACACTAAAGGGATAATAATGAAATTTTATAAACAGCTCTGTACCCATAAATTTGATAACCTAAATGAAATGAACCAAATCCTTGAAAGACTAAAACTTCCCAAAGTCACTCACACAGATCTAAAAATGCCTATTATTGAATTGAAAAATGAATCTTTCAAAACAGAAAGTGTCAGGCCCAGATAGATTGGTGAATTCTACCCACATTTAAAGAAGAAATTATCCAAATTTCTGCCAGAAGATAGAATTAGAAGAAATATTTCCTAATTCATTCTATGGAGGCAGCATTACTCTAATACCACAACCAAACCAAAGACATTACAAGAAATGAAATTGTTGACCAATATCTCTCACAAACACAGACACAAAAACCTTCAACAAAATAGCAAATCAAATCCAACAATGTATGGAAAGAATTACACACCGCAACCAAATGGAATTTATCCCAGATATGCTAGGCTGACTTCACATTTGAAAACCAATTAAAGCAATCCATCACAGCATAAGGCTAAATAATAAAAACCACATGATCTTCATCTGTAGATTCAGAAAAAGTATTTGACAAAATCCAACATCCATTCATAATGAAAACTGTCAGAATAGAGGGAAACTTACGGAACTTGACAAAGAACATTGACAAAAAACCTACAGTTAACATCATACTTAAGCATGAGAAAAACTTGAAGCTTTTCATTAAGATCAGAAGCAAGACAAGATGTTTCTTCTCATCACTGCTTTTCCACGTTGTATTGGAAGTCCTAGCTAATGCAATAAGACAAGAAAAGGAAACAAATGGTATACATATTGAGAAGGATGAACAAAACTCTTTGCAGATGACATGGTTGTTTACTATAAAATCTGAAAGAACAGACCCAAAAAATCCTTCTGGAATGAATAAGCAATCACAGCAAGGTTGCAGGATACAAAGTTAATATACAAAAGTCAATCACTTTCCTACATGCCAACAATGAATAAGGAATTTGAAATTAAAAACACATTACCATTCACATTAGCACCCAAAACAATGAAATACTTAAGTATAAATCTAACAAAATATGTACAAGGTTATATGAGGAAAACTATAAAACTCTGATGACAAATATCAGTGAAAAAATGAAATAAATAGAGAGACATTTCATGTTTATGGGTAGAAAGACTCAACACTGTTAAGATGCCAGTCCTTCCCAACTTGATCTGTAGATTCAATGCAATCCCACTCAAAATCCCATCAAATTATTTTGTGGCTATCATAAACTGATTCTAAAGTTTATAGAGAGAGACAAAAGATTCAGAACTCAATACTGAAGGAGAAGAACAAAGTCGGAGGACTAACAAAACTATAAAACTCCTAGAAGATAATATAGGATAAATCATAGATGACCTTGGGTTTGGTAGTAACTCTAGATACAATACCAAAGTCTCATTCCATGAAAGAAACAACTCACAAGCTGGACCATTATTAAAATTAATATCTTCTACTCTGTGAAAGACAAGTTAAAGAGAATGAGAAAATAAGCCACAGACCAGAAGAAAATATTTGCAAAAAGCCTCTAGTAAAGGACAATTATTCAAAATATATAAAAAACTCATAAAACTCAACTATAATGAAATGAGCAACTTGATTAAAAAATGACCTAATTAGACACATCACCACCGAAGACATACAAATGACAAGTAAACACAGGAAAAGAAGTTCAATCGTGTATGTCATTAGAGAACTGCAAATTAAAACAACCATAAGACACCACTATACACCAACAGTGAAAACATCAGATGTTAGCAAAGATGTGGAATAGCTTTAACTCTTATTCATTGCTTGTGGAATGAAAAATGACACAGCCACTTTGAAAGATAGTTTGGCAGTTAAACTAAACATACTCTTATCATACAATCCTGTAATAGCGCTCCTTGATATTTACTCAAAGGAATTATTAACTTACATCTATACAAAAATCTTATAGCAGCTTTATTCATAATTGCCCAAATCTATAAATAACCAAGATGGTCTCCAGTAGGTGAATGGATAAACTGTGACACATTCAGGAGACCCACTTGGGTCCCCTCCCACTCTGGGAGCTTTTCTGTC
This sequence comes from Carlito syrichta, assembly GCF_000164805.1. Taxonomy (NCBI): domain Eukaryota; kingdom Metazoa; phylum Chordata; class Mammalia; order Primates; family Tarsiidae; genus Carlito; species Carlito syrichta. The sequence goes on from NW_007261457.1 coordinate 126,385, forward strand.
TTCTCAATAAATCCTGCTTTCAAAAAAAAAAATGACATCTTCAGACAATGGAATGTTTTTCAGAATTAAAAAGAAATTAGCTTTGCCAAGTCATGAAAAAACATGGAGGAAACATAGACAGATGCTACTAAGTGAATGAAGCCAATCTGAAAAACTGACGTACTGTATGATTCTAACTACATGACTTTCTGAAAAAGACAAAACTATGGAGACAGTTAAAACATCACTGGTTGACAAGCATTAGGGAAGAAGGAGGAGTGTACAGGCTGAAGACAAGGATTTTTATGACAGTGAAAATGATCTGCATGATACTATAATGTTGGACATATAACATTATACATTTGTCCAAACCCATAGAATGTACAACACCAGAGTACACCCTAATGTAAACTGCGGATGCAGGGTGATAATGATGTGTCAGTGTAGGCTTAGAGGTTGTAAGGAATGTACCACTATGGCACAAGATGTTGATAGTGGGGGACAGTGAGCAGGGACCAGGTTCATAGAAACTCTCTGTACTTCCCACTCAGTTTTGTTGTGGATCTAAAAGTGCTTTTAAAAAATTAAGTGTGGTCGGACTCGGTGACTCAGCCTGTAATCCCAGCACTTTGGGAGGCTGAGGAGAGTGGATTGCCTGAGCTCACAGGTTTGAGACCAGTTCGGGCAACTTGGCGGGACCTTGTCTCTACAATAAATCAAAAATTAGCCAGGCATGGTAGCAAATACCTGTAGTTCTGGCTACTTGGAAGGCTGAGGTGGAAGGATCACCAGAGCCCAGCAGGTAGATGCTGGGATGGCCGTGAGTGTGGCACAGCACCACAGCACTCCAGCCTAGGCAACAGAGTGAGACTCCAACTCAAAAATAAATAAATTTAAAAAAATAAAAATAATTTTTTTAAGCGTAATGGAAGAGAGGGAGGGAGGAAAAGGAGGGGAGGGAGGGAGGTATGGGGGGAGGTAGGGAGGGATGGGAAGGAGAAGACTGGAGAGGGGAGGGGAAATGGGTATTAATTCAGCAACAACAGTAGATAGAACGTGAGATAGGCCCCAAATGCCCACAATGCAAGTGCTACAGGAATTAGGAAAAGAGGACATTACTTGTTATATACTGTACATATGTTACCTTTTATAGTAATTTTGATGAGGGGACTATGAAGAATTCCTGATGAACTTTCTAAGAGAAACAAGTTACAATTGAAACCAAGGGACATTTGGGACTGTGAATGTTATCAAGGACAGAAAAAAACACAGAGAGACACATAAGCATGGTTTTTAGATACCCACAAACAGAAAGTACATTTGACAGTAAATCTACTAAGGAATATTTTCCAAGAAAAATATGTGAACCATGAACACAGAGAAACATACTTCTTGAATTATTTACACACTTCGGGCGGTCCTCAGAAATGTGCCAATTTCAAGGAACGAGAGTAGAACAGGATAGCGTAAAGAAACCAGGACTTGTGAAAAGAGTGTGCTATTCATCATTAATCAAGCCAGGTGATGTAGCTGATTTTCTGCAGCTAGCTTAGTTAATAAAAGAAGCTAAAACTTAATTATTGCAGACCTACCCACTAAAGCTATACAAGAGGAATCAAATAGTCTTCAAATGAGGAACAATTTTTAAGGAATGTGAAATTTCTTCCCAAAGATATCGATTTGATACCTGTCAAGTATAGGGCAGTATATACAAAAATATCTGAGATATGAGGTATTTAATCAATTTTTCTCTGTTAACAAAACTTTAAAAAGGATATCTTCCCTCCTCAATAAATAAACAGCAGTCATTAAAAATAAGACTCCAGTGCTAGTGCTATTAGATTGACTGCCTAAAAACACAGGATTTTTTTTTCTTTAAGTGTAACTCTACAGATCTTTGCTTAACAAAACAAAATATATAATTCTATTAGTATGTTCTTCAAAATGAAATCTTATTTTCAAAATCTGATCTATATTAAACCTAGCTCAAACTAATAATGATTGCTAAAGTGATGAATAAATAATTAAATTGATATGATTAAATTCTGGCAAAAATAGGGTTTAGTAAATTAATAACTACATGGAAATATAACTATAAAGTATATTGAACTTCTTCCTAACAAAATATATGTGTAGTAATATGTTTATCTTAGGACCAAAGATCAACAAATAAGGCATTTTACCAGTATAAATAAATAATATTCTATTGATAATATTGGAATTAATTTAAAATGAAGTTATTTCCACATGTGTGTAAGGAACCACGATATATTTGCAATTATTCTAAGACATTTGATGAGGCCAGCTGTTGCTCTTGGATATAGGCCTGGGTTCCTTAGCCAGCACAGACTACTTCTGTCTTCTCAAGATTTCTCCTTCATCTTGAAACCTGTATCTCCTGATCCTGGTCTGTGTGCCTCTGACACACAAATGACAACAATCAGCAAGGTAAGTTTATACAAGTTGAGAGACAGATACATAAACTCTGCATGCTATTTCAAGCCATTTTCCCCAGGCTCAAATTTTACACTAATGATCTTACATGAAGAGGTCAGGGTATGTTTCGTTCATTCAAAGTGTTTTTTTCACAAAGTGTAAAATTAGAAATACACAAGGAAAAAACTCTACCTTCTATAATTATTTTTACTCTCCTCTTTTAGGCATTGATATTGACTTTAAAACTTACATCAGCATTTTACTTTGTGCAAGATGCTATTTTTTTTACAGTCTCTGCTGCCTACTTAATAAGTCTTTAATTTTATGCAGTAACATAGTTATTTAGCTTCCCCCCACATATATTTTTCAGCATTTTATTCTGATTTAAATTCAAGGTTCTAATTAATGTCCTAAAATGTAATGCTAAGTTATACCATGCAATTATGTGGGCAAAGTACTCAGAGAAGGCTAGACCTTATTAGTTATAATCATTCTCTAAAATAAAAGTTTAAAATATATGTCTGTGAAAAAATTTCCATTCTGGCAACAACTTCTCCTTTTTATTTTATTTTTCTGTTCTACAACAACAAAAGACTGTCACATTAAAAAAACAAAACAAAACAAACGTGAGCTCACAAAGAAAGATTTAAAAAATTGAAATGTTTTATTTTTTTCTAGTTTCTAATCTTTCATTGCCAGTGGAAAATGGATAGTTATCATACCTTAAAAAAAGATGTGTTAACAGTTGAAAAATGTTCCCTCTACATCAGATACTCAATAATAAGTGCAAAATGTTCAATCTCTCACCTTGAATTGTCCTAATTGCTAGAGAAAAAGGTTTCTGCCCAAAATCAAATAGGCAAAACACAGAATTATATAGCCAAATAATGAAATTCTACTAGTTTATTATCTTTTAAACAAAATTGTACATTTATTTTTCTCTGGGTAGAAAAACATAGCAAAATATAAAGTATATATATATATATTTTATCCCCTCTTTGATTAAAACTGGGAATTTCTTAATAAATACATTTAACTGTGTTGATACTTTCTGATTTTCCTGAAAGCTTGAAGTAATCTATTTATTTGCCATGTCTGCTTAATCCTTATAGAATCTTAAAAAAAAAAACCCAAAATTTTCCCCTAGAATAATAGCAATAAAAGTAAGCAGAAGTGTTCCAAGATGTAATTTCACCTAACAAGACTCCATCATCCAATAGAATCTATGTCTACAGATGATAAACTGAGTTATCAAAGGAATGTACAAACTGAAACTCATTTACTACAATATGTATGTGGAGGGAAGTCAGATGGCAGATTGCTATCCCTTAAGGAATCAACCCTGATGGTATTACATCGCTAATGATCACAGGGATTTTTTTTTTCAAGACAGTTGCTGTAATCTAGGTAGCTCATTCAACAAGCAGATTTATCCCTAGTGACAGAGAAAATAGCCTTCTCGGGAAGTAACACTTCTAAATTATTACAGGAACCATTCCTAAGTACAGCTGGCAGGGCGCTGAATACCCAGTTTCTTTCAATGGGTATATTTTCATGCTCAGTCTAAACCAGTTCTGAAAAAATTTTCAAAAATAAGCAATTTTATACATCTTAAAAAAGTATTTCTAGAATATAAAACTGTCAACATTTCACTTTATTTCTCTGTAAAATTAATCCTAAGACTTATGTGCCATGATCATTAGCTGAGAACCAGTAGTTGATAGAGCAGGTATTTTAACATCATTATTATTGTTATAATCATCATCAGTTTTAACACCTGGAATTTGTGACTTACTGCCACTGAAGACTGAATTGGATACTGAAACAACTCTCATAGTAAAGAGGTGACAGTTGTTCCACATTTGAAGACCTAGTGGGGCTGATAAGATGAAAACTGCCATTGGTAGTACACATAAACACAGGAAAAAAAATGAGTAACATGATTTTAAGATCAAATAAAAAAACTTTCCCATATTTCTGGCAAGATTAAGTAAGCAATATTTTGTGACTTTAAAAATATTATCTACTAATGGTTGCTCCTTTGAAGGAAACAAAAAATGGGAAGAGATGAACATAATAACTCCAATTCATATTGCCAACACAAAGTCTGTACCTCATTCGCCAAGTTCTGTAATTATTTTCTATGTGCTTTGCTGTGCCATTGTATTCTTTTGTAGGAAGAACATCTCTATGTATGTGGGAAATTTTTATTGTTGTGCTAATTAAAATAGAAAGAGTTTTTTTTTAACCCCAGAATGCTTTCAGAATCCTTGTGGTTAACAAGAAAAATAAAGTACACAGATAAAAAATATATCTTCTTGATAAATGCTCACATTCTTTCTAAAACAAGACAAATTGAGTCATTAGAGATTTATTTACCATTTTGTATATGCCTTCTTTTAAACTGAGACTTTCAAGGAATAAGAATACATTTGCAAACAATGCAGTTCATATTTTTTATTAATTTTATTTTTACTTTAGATTCATTCAAGGGGCACATTTGAAGATTTGTTATATAGGTATATTTTGTGATGGTGAGATGTAGATTCTAATAAGCCTGCTCCCCACCCCACCCTTGATGGTGAGCAAGGTAATTAATGGGTGATTATAAGCTTCCTAATCTGGTTTGCTTTAACTTGAAATAAGAATTTTTTAAAATTTTATAGCCATATCACCATGCCATATATGGACAGTAAAAAGATACAATAAAGATATCAGAATATAAAACCCTAACTTCAGCAGAAGAATTCAGATCACCAAAATAAAAGGCCAAATCCAGGACATAGAAGACAAAAAGATAATACAAAAAATCAATGAAACAAAAAGCTGGTTCTTTGAAAGGATAAACAAGATCAATGGTCCCCTAGCTAGACTGACCAAAAAAAAAAGAGAAAAAGCCCAAATAAACACAATCAGAAACACAAAAGATGAAGTCACATCTGACCCTGAAGAAATACAAAAGATCATTAGAGACTTCTATGTACAATTGTATGGAAACAAACTTGAAAACCTCAAGGAAATGAAGGACTTTCTGACATCACACAACCTGCCTAGGTTGAAACAAGAAGAAATCGAGACCCTAAATAGACCAATAACAATCAAGGAAATTGACTATGTAATAAGAAAACTACCTACAAAAAAAAACACCCTGGACCAGATAGCTTTCCAGCAGAACCCTATAAGACATTTAAGGAGGAGCTGATACCAATCCTACTGAAAGTATTCCAGGCAATTGAGAAAGATGGAACCCTTGAAAATCTAGATATGTGGAACATACCTCAAAATAGTAAAAGCCATCTATGAGAAACCCACAGCCAGCATACTCCTAAACAGACAAAAATTGGAACCATTTCCCCTGAAAACTGGAACAAGACAAGATGTCCACTCTCACCCCTCCTGTTCAATATAGTATTGGAAGTCCTGGCTAGAAAAATCAGAAAAGAGAAGGCAATCAGGGGTATCCAAATAGGAAAAGAGGAAGTCAAGCTATTTCTCTTTGCAGACGACATGATTGTGTACCTTGAAAACCCAAGAGAAACTGTCAAAAACCTCCTTGCACTGATAGAGGACTTTGGCCAAGTCTCAGCATATAAAATAAAGGTGCAAAAGACAATTGCATTTCTTTACACCAATAATAAACAAACAGAAACCCAAATAAAAAGCACAATCCCATTCACAATAGCCACACACACAAAAAAATACCTTGGCATCTTCCGAACCAAAGACATGAAAGACCTTTACAATGAAAACTACAAAACACTGCTCAAAGAAATCAAAGATGACACAAACAAGTGGAAAAATAGCCCATGCTCAAGGATTGGAAGAATCAACATTGTGAAGATGTCCATCTTACCTAAGGCAATCTACAGATTTAATGCAATACCCATCAAATTACAAGTAACATTCTTCTTAGATGTAGAAAAAAAAACACAGAAATACATATGGAAACACAAATGACCAAAAATAGCCAGAACAATCCTCAGTAAAAAAACAAAGCAGGAGGTATCACACTACCAGACTTTAAACTTTACTATAAAGCTACAATAATCAAAACAGTTTGATATTGGTACAAGAACAGGCATATAGACCAATGGAATAGAATTGAGATTCTAGAAGCAAAACCTCAATTTCTCAACCAACTCATCTTCAACAAAGCCTCCACCACCCACCTCTGGGGAGAGGAGAACCTATTCAGTAAATGGTGCTGGGAAAACTGGCTGACCACATGCAGAAGACTCAAACAAGACCCCTATCTGTCCCCATACACAAAAATTAACTCTAAATCGATCAGAGACCTAAATGTAAAACTTCAAACCATAAGAACCTTAGAAAATGCAGGACACACCCTTATGGAAATTGGAACTGGCATCCAATTCCTTAACAAAACCCGAAACCCACAGGATAAGATAAGATAGACAAGTGGGACCTCATTAAACTGACAAGCTTCTGCAAAGCCAAAGAAACCATCAAGAGAGCAGGGAGACAGCCTACAGACTGGGAAAAAGTATTTACCAGCTCCATGTCTGACAAAGGCCTAACATCTAGGATCTATAAAGAACTCAAAGGTGCTGAAGAGAAAAGAACAAACAACCCCATTACAAAGTGGGCAAAAGATATGAACAGATACTTCTCAAAAGAAGACATACGAGCAACCAACAGATACATGAAGAAATGTTCAACCTCACTAGTCATCAAGGAAATGCAAATTAAAACTACACTGAGATACCTCCTAACTCCAGCCAGAATAGCCATTATCAATAACTCAAAAAAATAACAGATTCTGGAAAGGATGTGGTGAAAAGGGAATACTTCTACACTGTTGGTGGGAGTGTAAACTAGTGCAACCTCTGTGGAAATCAGTGTGGCGATTACTAAAAGCTCTAAAAATCAACCTTCCATATGACCCCACAATTCTCCTACTGGGAATATACCCTGAAGAACTCAAATCACTCTATAAAAAAGATACCTGCACACGTGTGTTTATCACAGCATTGTTCACAATAGCAAGAACCTGGAACCAACGATGCTGTCCTTCAAAAGAGGACTGGATTTTAAAAATATGCCACATATACATGATGGAATACTATGCAGTCATAAAAAAGAACAAAATCATGAATTTCACAGCAACCTGGATGGAACTAGAGTCTATAATACTGAGTGATCTCTCACAGAAACAAAGATCTGAATATCACATGTTCTCACTCATATAGTGGACCTTGAACATCTATCGTAATACTATAAGAAAAGAATTGACAGTGGTGGGATACTATGGGGGGGAGGAAGGGGAAGGGAGGTAGGATTAACGGTAGTCAATATCTGTCTGGGGATGGGAAGACACCCCTTATCAATAAGGGTGCCTGAACGACGCATATTTGTATACCTAACCCTTAACTGTACCTCACAATATCAAAATAAAAAATATGTATTAAAAAATAAATTAGAATATAATATAAACTCAAAATATTGCACATTTTAATAATGTTCTAAAGTATAGCAACTCTTCTTATTTTAAAGACAAAAGAAACGAAACTATCATAGATACTTGCCACAGGCTTACACAATGCCTACTGTATTTATTACAAATATTAGATAAAATAGCCAGATAACTCTCATTTTAAAAGCTATGGGATACTACCTCACAAGAAACTTCTCTGTTTCCCGTTTACATTCTTACTTTCCCAATTTTTTGTTTTACCTCAGTGAAGGAACAATAACAGATAAGAACAGAAATAGAGGCAGAGAAAAGCTTCAGAACACTGATTAAGAATCACTCATTATCAAATAGAACATTAAATGGTAGATTATATTACTTCCCAATCATAAAATAGTCCAAAGTGCTTTGATACATTTGAGTTTTAGGACCATGCCTTCATTCTTTAGTGTGTGTTACTACCCTAATTAAATACTTATAAGGCATAATAAAACCTCAACATTGCTTGATCATAATATGGCCCATTATTCTTTTCAATGCTCAAAGAGAAGACTAGTGCATAAGTAATTTCTCATTGAAACAGCATTCGGAACTAGAAAAATCATTGATTTTGGATTCAGACATGTGTGACACACAAATGCAGCTTTATCATTTATTGGTTGAGTAACTTCAGACAAGTGACTCTGAATCTTAGATTTCTGAACTTTAGATTCATCATCAATCAAAGAAAAAAAACTATAGAGTAAAACCAAACTTGGGAGACTGGTGTGAGGGCTAAATGAACTAAAAATCATTTGGTTTTTAATGTTAGCTCCTTTCATTTGAGATTGTTTTTATATTATGCATCTATATACAACATGTATCTAATTAGTAAAGAAATGGTATTAACATGATGGTGATGTGGTGGCTATAATCATCATTTAAGTGGGTAACAGTACATAATATTGGTCCTGTATACACCACAAATAAACATAATTTTCAGACATCAAGTAAACAGAAGGGTAGATATAGGAATGTCCATAGTTCATGTGTCATTCAAGTGATTTTTAAATCTTGTGTAAAATATATTTACAACTGAAATTGTCAAAAATGATGAGAAATAACAGAATTATTCTTTGATATTCCTCCTCTGGTATCTAAAAATGTACTTCATTTTATTTCATCAACCAAGTCCCTATATCTCCAAAGAACATCTCTGCAATAAGTGATGATAAGAACTTAGCCTTGAAGTCAGCTCTATGCCAAATAGTGTCCAGCTTCTCTGTGACTGAAACATACTTGGATACCTATGGTTAAGCACTTAGCCTTGGCCAGGGAACATCCACACTAGTTTGAGAGTTAAGGTAGTCCTGGGAACAGATCAGGACTAGGCTGTTCATTTCAGAGTAGGTCAGTGACTTTGCACTAGTAGTGTAAGACTAAATAGGGCCCTGTGATTTACTGGAAGAAACCTTACAATTGTGATTTTAGGGAATTTTCTCCTATCTAATCACCAAGGTCACTTTTAGATAAGAAAGTATCAGAGAAGCTGATATCTAAAGTTCCTTCAGAATTGTCTCCCACCTGACCAGTATTACCTTTAGAACAGCAGTCCCCAACCTTTTGGCATCAGGGACTGTTTTCTTGGAAGACAATTTTTCCATGAACAGGGGTCAGGGGAGGAGTGGTTTCAGGACGATTCAAGCGCCTTACATTTATTGTGCACTTTATTTCTATTATTACATTGTAACGTATAATGAAATATCATACAGGTTATCATAATGCAGAATCAGTGGGAGCCCTGAGCTTCTTTTCCTGCAACTAGGCAGTCCCATTTGGAGGTAATGGGAGATGGTGAAATGCAGAGCATGTTGCTTATGTACAGTCTACTCTGTAATCACGTTTTGGTTGCTGTCACCGCAATAGAGCCTGCTTCACAAAGACAGGATGTTGGAAATGGAAGCAGGCTTTTCAGTGCTGATCTGAGAGGAGGCGGAGCTCAGGCAGTAATGCCAGCAGTAGGTAAAGCTGTAAATACACATGAGGCTTCACCAGCTTACCTGCCTCTCACCTCCTGCTGTGGATCCCCGTTCCTAAAGTGACACAGACCTGATATCAGATTGGGGACTCCTGCTTTAGAACTTTTAAGCCACGGTAAGAAGCATGTTATGCTATAACAATATGGGAAACTGGGAACAGAAAAAGAGGGGATTTCCAAACTAGGGAAATTTGAAAACACAGATTCCAAGACTGGAGAGTCTGACTCACCAGGTCTAAGGAGAACCTGGAGATATGCATTTTATGAAAGATTTTTAGATGATTCTTAAGTCCAGCTATGCTTGTTTTTGATACAAATCATGTACTTATTCAGTTTTTATCTTATTTTGTCAAATAATTTCTATAATTTTTTGGTAAATTCTCACTTGTAATTAGTTCCAAGTACAATGCTCAAAGCTAGCATATATTATAAAATAACACAATTTTCTCCAAAACTAAAAAAAAGTCTAGAAAAATATCACAAAAATATTCAGAGAGGATAATTTGTGGTTGACACAGGCAAAATATGGGTTAAATAATGTTTATATGATGTGATGAAACTGAAATCTGTGCTAAGTTGGGCTTTGATTTGTAAAATTTGTCCCATTCGCTCCACAGATGTCGATGTTACCTTTTCAGCTACACAATGTGACAGCATTTCTGTCAATAAACCACATTGTATTTTCATTCCTGCTGGATCGCCATGTTACACTAACAAGTTCTAGAAAATTATGTAAATGTGGTCAAATGTAACAAGCCCTTGAAAGAACATCACTTAATTGTCCCTTTCCCTTGCAAAGACAAAGTAGTTTAAGCATAAAAGAATCGGGAACTTCTGAGGTGAGATAACAGATGAAAATTTCTTGGCTGAGCAAAGCAATTAATTATTTATTAAATCTATTTTTCCACAGAACTTGCACGCATAAATCACTAAAATCCCACTGGATTGCGAAGACTAAAATAGGCCATACTGATGAGTATGATTAAAGTCAAATCAGCAAGAATATTTAAATTTCAATTGTTTCAGTCAGTGTTTATTCACATATTATACAGCTGTCTACAGTGTAACAGGCAGTAAAAAAAAAAAAAAGTCCACCCCTAACAGGCAGTAAAAAAAATCTACACAAAAGATATACATAGTCTCTACTTTCAAAAATATTCATTGCAGTTAAGTACATATACTAAAATATGATAAAAAATAAAACATAGTATATAAATAGATGTGCCAAAGAATGGCACCGAGAAAACAATATAAACATTCAGACTAGAAAGATAGGAATATAGGATGGAGTGATCAGGGATGATTTCCAGTAGATGGAAATTGTATTGAATCATGAAAGATGAAAAAAAATTTTTTTTTTTGAGTTGGATTCCCACTCCATTGGCCAGATTGGAGTGCAGTGGCACACTTACGGCCACCCCAATGTCGACCTGCTGGGCTCTGGCGATCCTTCCTCCTTAGCCTTCCAAGTAGCCGGAACTACAGGCGAGTGATACCATGCCCAGCTAACTTTTTGATTTATTATAGAAACTAGGTCTCACCATGTTGCCCATGAACCCGCGGGCTCAGGTAATCCTCTCGCCTTGACCTCCCAAAGTGCTGGGATTACAGGCTTGAACCACTGCACCTAGCCAAAAGATGAATATTTTTATAGCTGAAAATGAGAGAAACAAACAAATAAATAAGCTTAAACAAAATCATAGAAAGGAAAAGTGAATGAAAATATTGAGTTCAGGCAAACAGTTTTAGGAAGAAAATATGGTCTTAGTTGGTGGCCTTAATTTAGAAGAACCATAGCAAAAGCACTGGTAGTGGCAAGAAAGAAGTACCCAAATGACTAATCTGAAATATTTGAACTTTATCCTGTATCCCATTTGTCATTAAATATTTTTGATCATGTAAACCTTTCAATTTTTAAGCTGTATTCAAAAATGTACATATTTATTTATAAATTGTAACTTAATCACCATTGTTTATCATTCATATAGCAAAAGAAAACATTTTGAAGAATAATAAAAATGAGAAATAAATAATTTTAAGTATCTTGCTAATAATGATAGTTTTATACCATCATTAGTTACTATCTCAAGACACAATATCTACTAGGGATGAGGCTCAGCAACTTGATAGTGAAAGTTCATATTTCACAGAGAAAATGGTTGGTGCCCATCTACACAAGATTTCAGAGAAGGAAAATCATTAGGCTTTAAATAGTCTAGAGCCTAGACCTGTGTGTGTGTGAATCTGTTTGATGTTTTTATTTTTCAGTTTATTTTTTGTTACTTTGCTCCCAGATTCTCAAGAACAGTTTTCAGAGACTACTTCCAAAACCCTTTAAAGAATTTACTTTTCTCTTGGAACCCAATACTGCTGGATCAGCTATCATTGGTAGATATAAAATAAAGGTTTTATTTCAGATGAGGTTGGGTACATTCAGGATGGTATGACTGTAGACAAGGTCTTATTTCAGATTTGCTTATTACCCATTTTTATTATTGACAATATGTAAAAGAGTTTTAATTTAAATAAAATCTCAAAAGTTTGGCTAGTAATTTGAATCTATAAACCACTTTTTAAATGAATTATATCACATTAACTTAATAATCATATAATCTATTATTTAAGTAGAAAAAGAAATTTTGACTATCAAGTTGAACCACAATATGAGTTTTGACACATTGAAATGTGTTCTCTGGGGTTATACATTTGTTCTCCTCTTAAGATAAAGAATTAATGACATAAATTTTTCATTTTAGGAGACATAAGATTGGAAAGGATAACTTTCAAAGTCACATCCGATAATATCATATAACTCAATAGGTCTTTGAGATTCTGATATTACTTTGTAGAAATATGTTTTGTTTTGATTTTCCCACTTGCATACACTGAAGAGCAGTATCAGAACTGGGAGGACTTATTCATCGTGATTCAATATGGCTCAAAATAGGAGTACTTGGCTGGGCTCAGTGGCTCAGCCTGTAATCCCAGCACTTTGGGAGGCCGAGGCGAGTGGATTGCCTGAGCTCACAGGTTCAAGACCAACCCGGGCAACTGGGTGAGCCCTCATCTCTAAAATAAATAAATAAATAAAATTAGCCAGGTGTGGTAGCACACACCCGCAGTTTCAGTTACTTGGAAGGCTGAGGCTAAAGGATCGCTGGAGCCCAGCAGGTCGAGGCTGGGGTGGCTGTGAGTGTGCACTGCACTCCAGCCTGGGGCAACAGAGTGAGACTCCAATGCAAAAAAAAAAAAAAAAAAAGGAGCAATAATTTTACATATCCATTTACAGTTTTTCTATGAAAAACTTGATTTATGGACATGGCTTTTTCCTCCTGAAAATGATTATATTCACTATGATTATATATAAGAAAGTAAGCTCTATAGAGGCAGGAATTTATTATCTTTTTAAAAATTACTGTAACAACTGTGTGCAGAATGGTGGCTAGCACACAGTAGGCACTCAATAAATATTTTTTAAGTGAAGAAACAGATAACCTTTTAAGTCCATTAATTTATCATTTCCTTCAACATATTTGAACATATAAAAATACTCTGTCAAATATTGGAGATAAAGATATATTTGATGATTCTCAACCTCAAAAAACTCTCAATTAGGAAAGAGAAAAAAAAAGATAATAACAATGAAATATAGCAATGAATAAGATTTTCACAAAATTCTACATGAATACATTAAACACATCCTGGGAGAACTGTGGGTAGAAAGATGGGGGTCAGGAAATGTTTCTTGAAAGAAATAAGTATTAAATGACGCACAACAGTCAGCCAAATAAAAAGCAAGAGGAAGAAAATGTCAGGCAGAGGGAAGCACAGAGATAAGAGAAAGAAGGGGGTGCTCAGGAATGACAAGTTCCACATGGCTGAGGATTAAATGAAAGACAGAGAGTTGGAAAGGGAGACAGAGCCCAGATTGTAGGAACTGTTTGTTTTTTTCCTTCTGGGCAATGGGTGTCTTTAAGAAACTTAAGTAGGAGATGGTAGGTTTTTATATTAGATAATTACTATGGCCACTACATAGAAGATAGATTAGATAAAAGGTGGAGTAGTGTTCTAGCAGTCAAGGAGAAAACTGATAAGGGCTTGAACTAAAACAGTAGCATCTACAAGGAAGACAGCATCTGATTTACAATCTTAGGACAGCAATTCTCAATCTGAAACCTGTTAGAATCATGCAGAAGCCTGTTTCAGACTACCCATGGCTCCCCCACTTCCTCCAAGGATTTTGCCTAAGGAAAACACTCCCTATCTCCAATGAGAATCACTAGCATCGTGACCTATTACGACGTCTGTAAGTGTGTCATAGTCCTCTGGTGTTAGGGAAGAAAAAGTTAACAAGGTAAAATCACCTGGACTTGGTCATCAGATCATCATGTAGGGGAGTGAGTAATGGAAAGAAAGGAATATAGAATAATGTTATGAACTAGATGGATGGTGAAAGCCTCAACTGAGATGGGAAAAAAGGTACAGAGAAGCGTTTACAGTCTGAGACATTTGTGAACATCTAGATGGAAAGGTCAACAGGGGTCAGAAAGATACACACAAGACTTGGGGAATAAATTGAGCCGGAGATTGAAGTCATCAGAATACAGATGACAGATAAAATGCAAGTAGAGGAATCTCTCATAGATCAAGAAGAAATGGATGACCAAAACAGAATCTGTAGAGTCCTTCTGAAGGAGTGGGCAAAGAGGAGTTCAAGAAGATAACTGAGAAGAATTGCCAAAAAAGTTAACATTTTTTTAGCAAAAGAAGAACCAAGAGAATAGTATCCTGAAACATTCAAGCAGAGTGAGTTTAAAAAAAAAAAAAGGTGATCAAGAGTGAAATGTAGTAGAAACATCCACTAAGATTGGGACCTGGAGCCCCTTGGTCTTGGCAGTAAGTTGGTATTGATGAGCTTACTAATTATTTGCCAGAACTTTCATGAAAATATGGAGGTAGAAGATAGGTTATACCGAGCTGAGGAGTGAATAAGAATTGAGGAAATGATTACAGTGAAAAGAGACTATACTTTGAAGAAGTTAAAATATATTATTTCTCTCTGACTGCATGAGACATTATTATGTTCACTCATTTAAAAATAACATCATTTTTTAAATTTCATTTTTAAAATTTCATTTCATTTTTTAAAGTTAAAAAAGAAGTACATAATCACATAAGTTTGCCCCTACTGGGAAGCCAGGGACTACAGAACTATTATGTCTCCATTTACAATGTAAAAATTTTAATACCACCTAAGAGTCAACCTAGATTGAAAGCAAATATACCATGCTCAAACCAAATTCCCTTGATCCTTTTTTTTTTTGAGTTGGAGTCTCACTGTGGCATCCAGGCTGGAGTGCAGTGGCACGCTCAGGGCCACTGCAGCTTCAGCCTGCTGGACTCAGGCGATCCTTCCACCTCAATCTTCCTAGCAGCTGAAACCACAGGCATGCACCACCACATCTGGCTGATTTTTTGATTTACTGTAGAGATGAGGTCTCACCAAGTTGCCCAGGCTGGTCTTGAACCTTTGGGCTCAGACAATCCTCTCACCTCGGTCTCCCAAAGTGTTGGGATTATAGGTGTGAGCCACTGTGTTCGGCCTCCTTGATTCTTCTTAACTCACAATAACTTTCAAAACAAGTGAGGACAGCTTATATCAAAACAGGGACTAGTTTCTCTCAAACAACTGAAACTTCACTTAAGTAGAGATTTTTTTCTAAACTCCAAATTTAATCTGCAACATAGGTCTACTTATTTAGTCATAAAAAAAGAGAGAAAATGGGTGTCTATAAAATGTATTCACAGGAAGTCACATGTGATAGCTCTCCGATAGATCCATATATAGAACACCTGTAAACTTGTGGATCACGCTGACCATCTCCTATACAGCTTGCTATTCATTTATCCTTTCATTCAACAGACATTAATATCTACCTAGTATTGTGCCAGGCAGAAGCCCTGGTGCTGGGGATACAGCGTTCAGTCCGCATAAAAGGCACACAATTAAAAAAGAAACTAATCTCAAAGTCTGATAATGCTATAATTGAAGAGTTCTTGCCCAAATTTGGAGAATTGGGAGAGAATAATCAGGAAATACTTTCCAAGGAAGTAATACTGAAGCTGAAATCTATAGTACACATGTGAGGTAGCCAAATGAAGAGAAGAAAGAATGCCCCATTCAGGGTCTGGAAGCAAGAGAGAACATGTTGCATTTCAGGAACTGAAGTTTGATTTGTCTGGATCTAGTGTGAATGGAAAACTGACAAGGCATGAAACTGAAGAGATGGGCAGTGAGGGTAAAGATGATGTAAGCCATGCGTGGTGGGTAGCTCTGAGAAGGCCACAGCAATCTCAGCTTGTACAGTCAACAGCTTGCATGTGGATCACTACCTCCCCTCTAAATAGTATACAAGGTAAGTACTGGGATGTCACTACCAAGATTTGTGGCTTCTGACTTGGGTTCTGTCACTCTTCTGTGGATCTCTCATTCCAGGAGAAGTCAACTGCCACATCATCAGGCAGCACTTTGGAGAAACCCAGATGAGTGAGCTTAGAAACAGATTCTCTCTAAATCATGCCTTGAGATGACTGCAGCCCTGGCTGACACCTTGGATGCAGCTTTCTGAGAGACCCTGAGTCAGAACCACCCACCCATGAACACCTGATCGACAGAAACTGTGAGATAATAGATATTAGTTGTTTCTAGTTCACTAAGTCTTGTAATTTGTTAACACAGCAATAGATAGATAATATACCATGTTAAAGAAATGGATTAAGTATTTACCTAAGGGAATGAATATGTGTTGAAGGGTTTTAAGCAGGAAAGAACATGAAATGTTCCAATTTGCAATTTTAGACATTAAGTAACATTATCACAGTAAGCTTGAGAAAATAATCTGGAGCCATCAATGAAATTTAAGCAATTTCTGCTACAAAATTCTAGGTCTAAATTTCAATAACCTGTATAAAACTTACACCTCACTCCTCAAATTAATAATTAATCAGGTAACCATCAACCTTATTTAAAAAAATTTTTTTGCCGGGCTCGGTGGTTCAGCCTGTAATCCCACGCCTTTGGGAGACTTAGGTAAGTAGATTGAGTGAACCCGCGGGTTCGAGACGCGACTGGACAGCGAGACCTCATCTCTACAACAAATCAAAAAATCAGCCGGGTGTGGTAGCGCACGCCTGTAATTCCGGCTACTCGGAAGGCTGAAGCGGAAGGATCGCCGGAGTCCAGCAGGTCGAGGCTGCGGTGACCGGGAGCGGCCACTGCACTCCAGTCTGGGCGACCGAGTGAGACTCCAACTCAAAAAAAAAAAAAAAAAAAAAATTTTTTTTTTTAGAGACAGAGTCTATCTCTGTCACTAGGCTGGAGTCCAGTGACACAACATGGTTCACTGCAGTCTCAGCCTTCTGGGCTCAAACAATCCTCCTACCTCAGCCTCCAAAGTAGTTGGGACTACAGGCACAGACCATTAAACCTGGTTATTTATTTTTTAACTTGTTTTTTGTAGAGACAAGTCTTGCTATGTTCTCCTGGCTGGTCTCAAACTCCTGGCCTCAAGTGTTCTTCGTACACCAGCCTCCTAAAATTCTGAAATTGTAGATGTGAACCACTGTGCTAGCCCTGATTAACTTCTAAAAAACTGTAGAGTCCCCTCACTCACCTTCAGGAAAGGAAAAACTGATGTCTCGTTAGATTCTAAAAGCAATGTAAGCTGCTATACAAGTCATGCATACTTCTTCAATGACATGGCTCCTGCTTATTCACCATCACCTCCCAAATCACAACTTAGACTGGGTCCAGCACCCCAAATTTAGTAAAATCTCAACAAATCTGAACCTTTTAATCATGAGTAAGGTTTCCTATATGCATCTGAAAGAAGGATCCACAATGTTGAAGCACTTTCTATTATCATTATTTCCAAATACACACTTCAATTTACAGAAATTAAAATATTAGAGGGAAGAAAGTAGAAATTTCATTCTTTTTGATCAATGAACCCAAACATATTTGGGGAAAAAAAACCTCAGACTCATATCTCATCAGGAAACTATTCCATTTACCAGCTTAACACCTCTGTGTAGCACTTCACAGCATAGTCTAAGTCCATGACTCAATCAGGGAGACACAATTTTGTAAGTATTCAGGTAAGATTGGTACCGCAGGAGCTGTTAGCATTTCCAAAGGCATTATATGAATTGTTCCTGTGTGAGACATTTATTTGTAAAAAGGAAACTGGTAATTAATTCACAGTCACTTCAACTGCACAATTGTTTCAAGTAATACTGATACTATGAAATCCTTTAGCCAAGTAACAAAAATGTTAAGTGACTCTGGAAAGCTCCAATAATCAAGAAAGGAAAGGTTTCTTTCTCCTCTAAAATCTAATGACCCTATCTATTAAACAAAAGTAAGCAGAGGTTTTCAACTAAAATCTCAACTTTTATTTATACAGATATTGTAACTACATTCTGTGAAGTTTGGTGGAAAATTACACATAATGTAATCATTTAAACTTAGAATTTCCTTTCATTGAGCAAAATTCTAATTATTTATTTCACTCCTTTTATAACTTTTGACAAGGTCAAATACTAAAGTTCAGGGATACCATAAAGAGTGAAAGTGAAAAATATTCTTTACCAGTTTAATATATCTCCATACTCCAGTAATATCAATTAGTCTGTAAGGTAATACTGCATATTGGAGCCTATTTTTTTCCAATTTGGGTGTGTATGTCAAAATTAATTTTAACACATCTTCTGTAGCATTAGTCAAATAAATTCATTAATATTCTGAAATACTAACATCAAGAGGAAATATTCACCTTGCTATAAATTCAGTTTGGGATGACTTTTAAAATTTTGTTTTCTAATCAGAATTAGAATAACCATGATTAAGACGTTGATAACTATTAAGTAAACATATATTTTCTAACATTTTGAGAAGCTGTCATTAAGTAATTATACCCCCATAACTACTACAAACCAAGAAAAAATCTATTTATATCTTATTTGCAATTTACACTTCACTTAGATGATTCAGAATCATAAAAGCATTCATGGAGACAGATTTAAAAATCATTATATGACAATATTTGTTTAATAGAAAGTGATGGCTTAAATGTTACAATATGTTTCTTGAATATCTTCACATTAAACAGTAATTGAACAAAAAGGCCCCTGGTTCTGCTTAAGGGCAAGTCCCACAAAGCTCTTCATTATTGGAATTTCCAACTTGGAAGCCAAACTAAATAACAAGGAGTAATTTGCCAATTAGAACTTCCTGCTCTTTTCTCTTTATTCCTTAAACACCATTCAGGGGCTGAAACGGTCAAACACTTTTAGCTTCAAAACAGCAACTGAAAGGATTTAATTTGTGTCTCTCCAAGGTGAACCTGTCAAGAGGCAGCGGTGATGCATTCCATGTCCCCCAGCAGCAATTTTCCTTAAAGACTGAGAAGTGGGTTCCACTCTTGCAGAATATGGAGCTTCCTTTCCTCATTTCCCATTATTTATTTCGATTAATGACCTCCAAATTTTACACTTGCATAACTACTGGCCTTGAGAATGTTGCATCAATGTGTCCCTGAAATCTGCAAACATCTTCAGACCAAACCTGTGTGTGTGTGTGTGTGTGTGTGTGTGTGTGTACATACACATATGAAATAAAGCATTTCATAGGTAACTGACACAAAGATTGGAACATGGACCATCAAAATCATGTAAAATCCCAAACCATGTGGACCCATAGAGCAGGCCTCAGCAAGAGAAGGGGTACTATAGCCAGCCCTTGAAGACCCTTGGCAATACTTGCATTTCTCACCTGCATGTTCCTCGTTGTAATCTGAGTTTGTCTCAGCTTGTTACACAATTTAAAATTCCCAATGATTAACATAATTTATATGCAGACTTCTAAATTGCAAACACATTTGCAGATTAACACTAAATCAGTGAAATCCATTCCTTCTCTCCAACCTAAGGAGAGAGGAAAGAGGCTCTGTGCTTCTCCAACGAAGACCCACTCACACCAAGAAGAGGCTTCGCATTGCTCACTGGGAGCCTGTGCATGGCCCTAAGGGAGCCACTCACTCCTCTGAACCCTTGACCAGAAAATTACTTAAGGGGAAACTGCTTTTCATATATTTTCTTTCAGAAGGTTTTTGTAATTAGGTTTTTAAAAATTCATTTTATTTTGGATCTGTATTGATAATCCATTTAAAATCTAGTAGAGTATTTCTATTTCCATATTTAAAAATTAATCTTAATATAAGAGTGTGTGGCCTATATGAATGAACTGCTTGAAAGGACACCCAGATAGGGTGTTGTTAGGGCAACCAGTCTGAAAAGGACTAGTCTCTCTTGAACTCTAAACTCACTTCCTATGAAGTTTTAAATGGGTCCAAGGGGTGTAAAATAAAGTGAAAATAAATATTGTAGAAATAAGGTATCAGTGAATATAAAGTACTTGAATTTCATTGCTATTGTCTCCTTGTTCTTCTATGATAATGTTTCAGTTAAAATAACTAGATCAGCAGAAATTCATGGTAACAGAATCTAGAACATTAGCAAATCTTAGTAATTATGTAATTCTTAAACAACTTTCCAGATATAAAAAATTACACATAAAATGAGGTTTAATAATTATATTTTAACATCATAACAGGTGTCAATTATATATGGTTTACAATTAATTCCAAATATTACTTATCATGCAAAAAGACTAGTTTGTGATTATCTTTACAAAAGAACCTCCAATCAGTTTGTCCAAAACAAATATCCATTCTATCAATGCATCAGATACCTAAGTTAGAAATTGGAAACTCTCTCATGGATGCTTGTTCACCCATCACAACATAGAATCTCCTAAGTCTGTCCTGGTCTCCATTCACACTGCCTAGATCTATTCCAGGAGCTGATCACCTACCTCACTCCCAATAGTCTAACTCAATTCCAACCCATATCCATACTGCGGCAAAAGATTATATTTCTCACTTACAGTTTTGGCCCTGTCATTCCCTTGCTTTTCAAGTTCAGTGGCTCCTTATTGCCATCATTAGCACCCTTAGGGACTACATGACATTTTCCACTCTGGCTTCAACCTTTGCCCAGTTTCTCCAGCTGCCCCTCCTCCATGCAAGTTTTGGGGTATAGCTGCACCAGCTTCTCACCTTTCCCCAAATGCTCATGCTCTATGACTTGACTTATGCTTGTCACTGTTTCTGGAATCTTCTTCCCACCCACTCCTCTTCTCCCTCTCTCTTCTTCTATCTTCGTCGTCACTTCACTTCCTCTTTGAAATCTTTCTTCAAAACCGCATAACACAAATTGGTTGCTCCTACATAAGTATATTATCACAACATATTTTATTTGTCTTATCATACTTGTCCCTCTGAGAAATCCTTACTCTCCACGTCCACACACAAACCTAAATTGTGAGCTGTCTATTTTTTTGTAGCCCTACTTTTCAGCAAAGTGCTTGTATACAAATTAGTATACTATGAATGTTTATGGAATCAAATCACTTTGCAATTAATCTATAATTGGAAATATACAATGATCAAGGGTCATTTCAGAAACAGTTTTCCTCCAGATCATTTATCATTAAAGTTGAAAAATATTAAATAATTTAATAATATTAAATTTTGACAATTAAATACTGAAATATATGGAAAACTATACTATTCTTAATTATGCAACAATAAATTTTTTAAAGATGGCATCTCGCTATATTGCCCAGGCTGGTCATCATCAACGAATATTGATTGAGCCTACTGAAGTGCACGACAATGCCGTGCACTGAAGTGATTTTAAATAACATTAACAAAATATCTCCGCCCGTGGGAATTCACAAGCTAAAAATTTATGGCATTGGCAACATACACCATTCTAACTATAGCCATAAGGATGACGTATGTTATATCACTGAGTTTAGAAGTTGCTACATATAAATGTGTCTGCAAAACACAGCAAATCAGACATAGATATGGATGCTGAACTGAGGTCACGATGAAATATCTGGCACAGTGGTACCTATATTTTATTTACAGCTTCTTTCTTAAACAACTGAGTTTTTTTAAATGGATGTTTAAAAATATGCATGTAAATATATATATACACACACCCCCATATATATGAAAAATGATGTGAAACATATTATGGCTGGCTGTTCTACAGGATTAGATGGATAATAATGTAGATACATATAAATGATCAAGAGACCATTTCTGGCTTTCATTCTTAATGAAAATTTATGGATGGGTAGTTTATTGGAAATAATTTTATATGAACATGCAATGTGTGTGAGTACATGTGACAGTCTCTATTGTCACTAATTTATCTAGAGCTACTTCAAACAAATTGATGGCTATTATTTTGAGATACAGAAAAAAAGCTACATGTAGGCCATCAAATACTATGAATGATCACAAACTGATCTATTTTTCTATGATTTCTCTACAAGCTGTCTAGCCCCACTGTGATTCTTAAAAGGAGAATCTATTAAGCTTCTTAAGTTTCTAAGATTTCTGGCAGCTCTCTCCTGACTAGTTAATCAAGTAATACCTCCTCAGGGTACTTCTGAGATGAGTAAAAACTAGGGTCATAATTTCTAGATTGTCAAGAAAATGGGAATTTATACATGGGATAAACTCCAGGGATGTTACATAGCAAGAACTTATATTTCAGTCTGGGGGTAAAAAGGCAAAATATCGGGATGTGGTGAAAAGTTTCTCGTAGTTGTGTAATTTATTTTAACAGCATGTTTCAAAAATAATTACCATTAATGTAATCAGCAGCATGTAAGATAAGAAAACCTCATCTACAGATAAACTGGAAAAAACTATTTCAGTGAGAATTCAACTTGTCACTAGGACTTTTATGTCTAATGACAAATTTCAATACTGGATTGTATTACATGTGTATTTATATTCTTTATATTCTGCCATCTGAATGATTAACTTTAGAGCTCAAGCTAACATGCACATCAAATTATCACTGAATTTTTTTAAAAAGAAACTGTTTACTCTGAAGATTATTCTACTTAACTGAAACTTTTAAAAAGTAGATTATGTTCTTTATTCATTTTTAACTTAATATTTTCAAGCTTATTAGCTCTACAAATGCAGAGGAAAATAATTATTAGTTATCAATTCCTGTTTTCCTGACTTTTATTTTGGTTAGTTGAAAATTAATTAGTTATGGCTTGCAAAAAGAAAAATTTGAAATTTTTTAAAAAGGTCTTTAACTGAGTAAAAGTATATTCTAAACATGTCATAGATATTAATATTATTTAGCACTTAGTTTAAAAATGTATATTTAAAATTATAGTTATATTTATAAATTATATTTATAATTTTTAAAATGTAAATTTACAAAATGTACCTGAGCTGAATTAAAAGAATTAATTTTATCTTGTGTTAATTTCTCCTCAAAAAAGTATAAATATTGATAGAGGCTGTTTTTATCCTGAAATTTACTTACAAATTAGCAAATGAATGATGTCTTCCTAACTAGAGAACTTCCTAGGACTGTTGATCATTTAGTGTCACTTCTAAGACACACTACACTTAGCATTCTCCCACAGAATAAGCACAACATAATTACCCTAAGTCCATTAGAGTGTCAGAATTACTGTTTTATTAAAAATTTCTTGGGGGAAAAATGATCTATGTAAAGCATATACAATTCCAGTAACCTTATTTTTTTATTTCCTGAAAGACAACATTTAAAGTCCAAAAATAACATTAAAAATTATTTAGTTAGTGTTAACTGTTTACAAGAATCCTTCCAAACTGTCCTAGAAATATTGGAAATAAAATCTTACACAAACCACCATTGTCTGGATTACCTTTCAAGTACTCCAAAGCTGGCTAATCTTTCACAGATTCTAAAAATAGCATCTTTTTTTGAGAAGTATCTGTTCATATCTTTTGCCCACTTTGCAGTGGGATTGTTTGTTTTTTTTCTTTACAGCACATTTAAGTTCCTTGTAGATCCTAGATGTTAGGCCTTTGTCAGACATGGCAAATACTTTTTCCCAGTCTGTGGGCTGTCTCCCTGCTCTCTTGATGGTTTCTTTGGCTTTGCAGAAGCTTGTCAGTTTAATGAGGTCCCATTTATCTATCTTATCTCTTATGGCCTGTGCATTTCGGGTTTTGTTCAGGAATTGGATGCCAGTTCCAATTTCCATAAGGATGTGTCCTGCATTTTCTAAGGTTCTTATGGTTTGAGGTTTTACATTTAGGTCTCTGATCTATTTAGAGTTAATTTTTGTGTATGGGGATAGATAGGGGTCTTGTTTGAATCTTCTGCATGTGGTCAGTCAGTTTTCCCAGCACCATTTACTGAACAGGTTCTCCTCTCCCCAGTGGTAGGTGGTGGAGGTTTTGTCGAAGATGAGTTGGTTGAGAAATTGAAGCTTTGCTTCTAGAATCTCAATTCTATTCCATTGGTCTATATGCCTGTTCCTGTACCAATACCAAGCTGTTTTGATTATCATAGCTTTATAGTAAAGTTTGAAGTCTGGTAATGTGACACCTCCCGCTTTGTTTTTTTTGCTGAGAATTGTTCTGGCTATTCTTGGTTGTTTGTGTTTCCATATGAATCCCTGTATTGTTTTTTCTAGCTCTGAGAAGAATGTTGCTGGTAATTTGATGGGTATTGAATTAAATCTGTAGATTGCCTTAGGTAAGATGGACATCTTCACAACGTTGATTCTTCCAAGTCATGAGCGGCCAACAGACACATGAAGAAATGTTCAACCTCACTAATCATCCAGGAGATGCAAATTAAAACTACACTGAGATACCACCTAACTCCAGTCAGAATGGTCATTATCAATAAATCAAAAAATAACAGATGCTGGAAAGGATGTGGTGAAAAGGGAACCCTTCTACACTGTTGGTGGGAGTTTAAACTAGTGCAACCTCTGTGGAAAGCAGTGTGGCGATTCCTAAAAGCTCTAAATATCGACCTCCCATATGACCCTGCAATATCCCTACTGGGAATATACCCTGAAGAACTCAAATCACTCTATAAAAAAGATACCTGCACACGTATGCTTATCGCAGCATTGTTCACAATAGCAAGAATCTGGAACCAACCATGCTGCCCACCAAAAGAGGACTGGATTTTTTAAAATGTGGTATGTATACGCGATGGAATACTACATGGCCATAAAAAAGAACAAAATCATGAACTTCGCAGCAACCTGAATGAAACTAGAGTTTATAATACTGAGTGATCTCTCACAGAAACAAAGATCTGAGTATCACATGTTCTCACTCATAAGTGGACTGTGAACATCTATCGTAATACTATAAGAAAAGGATGGACAGTGGTGGAAAACTATGGGGGGGCAGGGAGGGGAAGGGAGGTGGGATTAACGGTAGTCAATAGCTGTCTGGGGACAGGGGGACACCCCTTATCAATAAGGGTGACTGAATGATGTATATTTGTATACTTAACCCTTAACTGTAGCCCACAATTTTAAAGTAAAAAATGTGTTTAAAAAAATTAATTAATTAAAAAAATAAAAATAGCATCTTTAATGATTCTAAGCATGCTGTGAATATATGACTAGCTTTTATCTGATCCGCCTACATCAGCAGTTTAGGCCAAGTCTAAAGAAATGGTTACCATCCAGTGAATTAAACTAACTTAGCCTACATAAAAAGGTGTCTATTCAATAAAGGATCTGTGCTGAAATTCTAAGTTGACTACTAAACTTCCACTTAATTGGATGCTTGACTAGATCTAGTCCAGTATTCCCTAATGATGTTCCTAGATGAAATGTATGTGTTCAGAAGAAGTGCAACTTCAAGTCTTCAAATTCTCTAAAGAGCTGATAATTTTCAAGAGAAAACATGACTTTTTAATCAAAATGAAATGGCATTTACCCTCCACTAAAAGGGGGAGAGGGACTCAATTTCAAGTGTTTGTATAACTGAAAAAAACCCTTAATAATGAATCTAAAATATTAATAATCCTTAATTATTATAATGAAACATCAATGGGGCAAAATTTAACTTAGTAGAATATAATAAGTAAAGTTCAAAAATTATATTCGAATTCTGATGGGTTTACATCACACAGACTCATCAATACATATTTAATTATCCCGTGCTTTGGGAGGCTGAGGTGAGTGGATTGCCTGAGACCGCAGGTTCGAGACCCGCCTGGGCAACTTGGCGAGAACTCATCTCTACAATAAATCAAAAAATTAGCCAGGCGTTGCAGCGTACACCTGTAGCTCCAGCTACTTGGGAGGGTAAGGCGGAAGGATCGCCAGAGCCCAGCGGGTCAAAGTTGCGGTGGCCAGGAGCAACCACTGCACTCCAGTCTGGGTGACAGACAGAGCACCTATGAGCAATAAGGTATCTTGCACTTTCAGGTACATAGAACTATTCTGCATATTTTTGCCTTAAAAATTATTCTTTCCAATAACAAGAAATATAAAAGTTCCAGGATTTCTATGTTGGTTGTATTATATATTTAATTGTCATATAATGAAGCATAAATTTTCACTTTAAATCATGCCTAGTTATGGCATTTATTAATAAATCGAAAAACAACAGATGCTGTTGAGGTTGTGGGGGGGGAAGGAATGTTCATACACTGCTGGTAGGAATGTAAGCTAGTTTAGCCCCTATGGAAAGCAATTTGGAGATTTCATAAAGAACTAAAAATAGATTTACCATTCAACCCAGCAATCCCACTACTGGGTATATACCCAAGCATAAATTGTTCTTCTAAAAAGAAACCTGCACTTGTATGTTTACTGCAGCACTATTCACAATAGTAAAAACAAGGAACCAACCTAGGCGCCCATCCATGGTGGAATAGATAAAGAATATATGGTACATATGCATCATGGAATAGTATGCAGCCATAAAAAGAATGAAATCATGTCTTTTGCAGCAACAGGGAGCTAGTTGGAAGCCATTATTCTAAGGGAATTAATGCAGAAATAGACAACTGAATACCACATGTTCTCACTATAAGCAGGAACTAAACAGTAGATACACACAGACACAAGGATGAGAAATAGACACTAGGAACTCCTAAGAAGGGAGGGAAGAAAGGAGACGGGAATGTCCATTGGGTACCATGTTCACCACTTGGGTAAAGAGAACCCTAAACTTCACCATCACACAATATACCTATGTAAAAAAGCTATACATGTACCCTTTGAATCTAAAATATATACTTTTTAAAACAGCATTTTTCACAACAACCAAATGATAAAAGTAACCTAAACATCCATGGATGAATGAACGGAAAATAAAATGTTGTATATACAAACAATGGAATATAATTTAGCCTTCAAAAAGAAAAAAAATCTGGTACATATTACAACATGAATGGAACTTAAAAATATTCTGCTAAATGAATTAAGCCAGTTAAAAAAGAACAAGCATTGTATGATTCTACCTAGAGTACCAGTGGTAGTAAAATTCATAGAGACAGAAAGTAGAATGGTGGTCTCCAGGGGCTGGGAAGTGGAGAGGAGTGAGGGGTAGAAATTAATAAGTACAGAGATACAGTTGGGGAAGATGAAAAAGTTCTGGAGATGAATGGTGGTGATGGTGTTATGATAATGTGAATGTACCACAACACTATACATTTAAGTGTCTGAAGTGGTACAGTTTATGTTATATATATATATTGCACTACAACTTAAAAATTATACTTTTTGGCACTTAAAAATATTCTATATGTATTTTCTTAAATAACCAAATAAAAGAAAAACAAGAGTAACAGCACTTGCACAGGTAGGTGCTAAGCCAGAGGGAAACATTTCCCAAAAGAGCTCTGCTCTTTTTCACCATAAATGCAGATACCTCCAAAGAATAACAACATATTTTACCACTCATCCTCTCAATGAAACTGTAGCAACAGCAACACAAACCTTGACTGATTCTTGTGAAGATACATAATATTTGAAAATACTAGAAAAGGAAGTTAATATTGGTTCAGTAGAATTTATACATATTTAATTGTGTTTATCAACCAATAATTACTCAACTAACATTGACTGTTAGTAATATGCTTATCATGGTTCTAAAGTCTAGGAAACTTACAAAAAGTTTAAGACCAAGCAATATTCAACTTTTATTAAGTGTTCTAGTGTGTACCAAATGCCATATATAGTTTAGCGCAATTACTGTTTACTACAGCCTTGTGTTTTGCCCCTTTTCAGAGGAGAAAGCTGAAACAGAAGGAGTTTATCAAGTAGCACACATCGTGTTCAAGGGGGACTGCCCAACTCAACCACCAACACACAGCCTCTGTCCTTGAACAATTACAAACCAATCTACTTGCGCAAATAAAGATGTAAAGTAGTAGCAAGAAAATTTTTTAAATAATCTATTTGCAAACTAGAAATATTTGGGGGGTTTTAACTATTACCTTTATAATAAATCAAATCAAAGTCAAATATATTTTATGTGTGAGTAGCAATTAAATGCCACCCAGGGAGAGGTTAGAATTTTTATGTATGGGAATCTTTAAGAATACAACATACACAAAAAACAACTATCTGTCTTATGTAGTCTATGCAGTGTTACTTAAGGTCATATCTTGAAGTCCTTTGCCACTCAAGAACACTCTTAAAATTTCTCTCTCTCTCTCTCTCTCTCTCTCTCTCTCTCTCTCTCTCTCTCTCTCTCTCTCTCTCACACACACACACACACACACACACACACACACCCCTCCCTCATCAGCAAGAATATGAAGACACCATTGAACATGAATGAGAAAGAAAACATTCACGATTGTCATCAATAAGTAAATGTAAATAAATCCACAGAAAACAAAAAAAAGATCCCTGAGAAATTAAAATCTCTGGTGTGTCAACTGAAACAAAGTATACAGAAAGTCTTTCTCTTCACTTAACTTTCTTACTCTTGAGAGTTCAATCAGAAGAAATCCTTTCTAATATTTAGATATGCTGTCTTCTTTCTTTGGTAGACAAGAGAGGAAGGCCTGGCAAATGTATCTTTAGCTAGCAAGGGGGGGAAATGATCCTATTATACTGTCTCTTAGCTTTTATCCCCACCCCACCCCCCATATACTTGGATCTTTCTGACCACAAAGGAAGCTCTGATATCACTCAAAGTAGGAAGGCAGGAAAGATGTTCATGGTGTTAAGTGTATTCATAATATTAAAATTTTCCCTTTTTAAGCATCTCTGGTAAAAGGAGCATAAAGCTAATCAAATTTTATATTACCCAAGGATAAAGTGATTTGGCACTCTTGCTTCCACTCTTTAGAACAATTACTTCCCTTCTATAAGAACACTACAGGCCCAAGAAAGAGAAACAGACTTAAGTTGTCTAACTTCCCCTGTTATCCCTCAGGCTGTAGGGAAAAAGCAATGCATACTTAGGTCTCCAATTTATCACTCCTATTTTCACAGTCATAAATTACTTCTCAGGCTTTAAAACAACAGGATTTTAAAAGGACACTGTAAGGTACTTAAATTCCAGTAACTAAACTCAGATGTATGGAGGCAATTTAAAATCTTTATAAAAGCTCTCTGTTTCAAAGCTACCCAAAATTGAATCCTAAAAACCCGGTATACGAAAATGCCAGAACAATAAGGTTAAAATTAATGCACTAAACATATCTCTTCAAAAGTTCTGGTACATAGGAGGCAGTCAATGAATGAATAAATCTTAGGTCATAACCTGTGTAGCTAATCAATTAATTTGTTTACAATAATGTTCAACATAAAGGGTCACATTCTCTTCATCAACAAACCAACAGAACAATTTAGGTGTTCAGATTAGTTTTTTTCACTCATGTGGAGTGAATTTGGTTAAGGCAGCACCATTATGAAAGCGTGCCAGATATGATAAACAAACAAGAAAATTAGTCAATTCTTTTGAACAAACTGAATCATGGCAAACAAAAGCAAAAGCAAAGAGAACAAAGAAAAGTAAGGTACTTAGAGAAGAAAAAAAAACCCAGTTTTGGCATGTACCCAGAAGAAAAACAAAAACTATCTATTAGGTACACAGTCAAAGTAGGACCATTTGTCAAAAGTCTGTAGGAACAAACTCTAAGTGGCTGTCTTACATGTCTCAAGAGGCAAAACCTAGCTGATGCTGTCAACGACCAGGACTGTAGCTCCAATTGCAGGAGCTCTAATTTGACCTCCTGAGAAGGAATCCCAATTAGAACCACATAAAGGAAGCCATTTAGACGCGGTGCTTTGGGACAAGTTTGACCCAGTGTGTCAATGTCAACTGAAACAAAAAACTAAAGGAACTTTCTCAAGTATGCTGTCTGTTCTAGATAAAAGCTAAGGACCTTTTAGACCCTGCTTTTGAAGTAGGCCTCCCTGGACTAAAATGAGGACAATTCTAATACTGAAAGCTGTCTTGATTTTTTTCCTAAGAAAAAAACAGAAACAGCAAGCTATATGTCATATTTTAGCAAAATTAACTAGTTAAATATGTTCAATTCTTAATAGCTTAACAGCAAGCTATGAAAAGTATTCACCTAGTGATTTTAAACCTGGCTTCCCATCTAAATTTGCCATCACTGACAACTCCTTTTGGAATGGGCCCAACTCAATACTAAGTGGGTATTACTACATCAACCCCAAAGCAAACGCATCTGTTGAGGTCCATAAAATAGGGCCTGTTTGGGGATTTAAGAGGGTAAAGGATGGAAAAAATGATAATTTAGGATTTTCACTATAAATCACACAGAAAACTAGAAAATAGCATGAAACAAAACAAAACTTCACTCTATTCCATCCAATTCTTATTGCCAGTAAACTGTAGATTGTAGATCAAGGGTTCTTTCTTACACTCCACTGAGTCTTTTAACCCCCTCAGGTTTTACATATGTTCTTTTCTCTGTGTCTATGTACTGTACCTTTCGCTAGATTTTCAAAGGAGTCTGTGACCTAGCAAAACTCAAGAGCCACCTTTCTAGATCTATGTGAATTTGCAAGTGCATTCTAACTACCTATGAGACTACCTAGAGCATCTCTTTCATTTTCTACCCTAGCTTGACAAAACAAAAGCATCAGAGCAAACAAGTGCATAAGACCCAGGGCAATATCACATACCTTTATTCAAATGTTGAACTGATAGTCAGTGCCTGAATTTGAAAAACTTACAAGGCATTCTCAGGAAGGGCAAAGTGACCAAAGGAAGAGAGAAGCTGTGTATTATGGATATTTTCAATTGATGAAGAAATTGAGATAAAAGTTCACAGAATGAATTTTGATTCAGCAAAAACTACTGGGATTTTTAAATAGTTCATATCCTCAAGATCAAGGTTCACTGAAAAATATGAGTTAAGACAACTAAAATCCAAAGTGCATACTCCACTAAGATCATAACAATTTTCAATTAACTCAGTATAGGAAACTCTCTTTGGCAGATAACCTCCCCAGTACAGTGCAAAGAATCAAATTGTTCCATAATTTACTCAACAAAATAACCTTAGGTGCTTCCTGCGGGGTTTCCCCAATATATTAGCCGGTACTATTTTATAAGTCCTCAAGGGAACCTCGAAGACAATATGTACAATGTGTACATGAAGAGAGATGGCAATAAATCTGCTTAAAGAGAGACGGCAATAAATTCAAAAACATTTAAGACTCTTGCTGCTCTTGCTGGAGCAAAATTTAAAAGTTGCTGCCATTTTATTTCATACTTATTTTTAAATCACCAATCCTGTCTTGTAAGAATTTTGATAGGATATTGGTAGCAACACAATCCTCCAGTATATTTTTTTTAAAAAACACCTCTTTTACAAGTACAGCTGCCTGCTCACGCCCGGGAGTAGCAGTCGCTGACACAAGAAACCAGCCTGCTGGCACTAAGCTCACGGCCAGAGAGCCACGGTTGCGGAGCGCAGCGTGGGGCGCCGTGCCGTTCCTGGCGCTAAAGCACACGCAGGATCAAAGGCACGGGCATAACTGACATGCCATCATCTACAGCGCTAGATGTAGATCCAGCACTAAAGCCTCTGAATACTTCATATAAAATTACATGAATGTTGACAAACCACCTGTTGGACTGAAGAAAAAAAATAATCTGTGCCTCTCTAAGACCACTTTTCACTGTATATTCCTGTAAAATTGGCTCTTTGGTTTTTTAAGTGCATATATTCTACTTTAAGTGCTTTCCAGCCTCTGGAAGGTTATGACAGTTTAAATTAAAAACAAAAAAAGAAGGAAAAATAGTTTTATATTTTTAGCTTATCAAAATGCTCTGGAGCTAGGAGGAATATCTTTGTTATAATGTTTACCAATCTGTGTGTCTTCCTTTAAATAGAAATGTTCTAAAGTTGATGAAAAAACATTAAGCATTTTCTCAACAGTGCCTCCAACTCTTCCCATTTATTCTAGGAAATACTATTAAAAAACTCTATTCTGTTGTACTTTTTTTAATTCATAACGTGTTGAATATGCAGCATAATGATAATAAGACAAGGTAGAAAAAACACAAAAGACAAACAAGATGTTTATTCACTCATTAAATAAATACCTATTGAGTATCTAACAATATTCTATGAACAAATCTGGGCTCCAGGGATAACAAGAAGAATGAGTTATGACCCTACCCTTAAGACTATCTGTAAAGGAGGAGATATGTACAATTATTGGAATGTGATCAGTGGATTAAAATGGGTATGGACATGGTGCTGTGCTTCAGTGATATTTAGGTTTTTCAGGAAAACAACTTGAGAACTTTGAAGAAAATAATCCTAAGTTATAAAGTTTTAAAACTATTCTTTTAAAAAATAGTTTCTTGGTTCAAAATTCAAAAGGAACAAATGGTTATATGTTGATTTTTCTTTTTTCTTTTTTAGCAGAATTTATTGAGAGGACAGAAAAGCTCTCACAGTGGGAGGGGATCTGAAGAGGTTGCCCTATATGTTGATTTTTCTAGTTTAACCTGTTTCTAGTTACCTAGTCACTCTCCCATAAGCATCCAATGCTAACATAGGAGTTTCTTACAACACTATCATTGCTTGCTTGGTTGATAAAGGCTTTGCCTGTCAATGACACTCTTATGAGTATATTGCATTTTATTATGTATTTACACAATATATATTTTATTATGACTAACAGCCACTCTGTTGTAAGTGGAATAACCCATAAAATCAGACTTCCAATGTTATTAAATATTAAGTGAAATTCTCTTTTATTAGTTAAACATGCTATTTTTTAAAATAATACTTCAAAATAGAGAAAAAGATAATAAACAAGAACAAAATGAAAGAAAATATAAGATGCACTCTAGATGAAAAAAAATTGCAAGAATCAAGAATGTCTTTAAAATATTCTCCAGTGCATGAATCTTTAATTAAATTTACAATTGCTGTCTCAGGTCCATTTGTATATATTACCATTCAAATATATTTATCAAAGGATAAGCCACTACTACCTCCAAGTTCTCTTGGGAACAGGCTCTATCCATCTGCACAATCTAACATATTTGCTCTAATTACTACAAGAGTAGCCTATTGTTGGTCCACAGTCAGTGAGCCTGAGGTCAGCAGGAAGAGCCGTATGACCCAGCCACTGGCCCCTAGGGATGGCCAGTGACCTGCTGACCTGACCTGTAAGTGAGGAAAGAACTAAAAATTCTCATTAGGATTCACTGCTTTTTTTTAACTCAAAAAATAAAGTTTTCAAGTAAGCACACCCCCAAATCCCTTTACCACCTACATACTATATAATTGGCTTATTTCTTTTCATTACAATAAAGTATCTTACTTTTATAAACTGGAATATTGCTAGGCTCTGTACATTTTATACAGTCAATATGAAATATAATTATAATTTCCATATTTCAACTCTTTTATATGGATTTCAAGTAGAACATGTTTCTAGTTCGGTCGTTCTCAACCAGGGCAAATTTTGCTCCCAGAAGATATTTGACAACCTCTGGAGACACTGATTCTTGCGACTGGAAGATGGGACACACATCTAGCGAGTAAAAGTCAAGAATACTGCTTAACATCCTTTAGTGCATGGGATAGCTATACAAAACAGAATTGTCTGATCCAAAACATCTGTAGTGTCAAGGTTGTTCTAGTTTATAGGAAATTGAATTCGTCCCTCTTATTATTTGCCTTAAAATCTAGTAACTCAATTCTTTCTTACCCCCAAATATCTACATCAAGGAATAGTATATTACACCTATAACAAAATTACCTGAATTGACTGCTTAAATATCAGCTTCCTAACCTCCTGATAATGAATTCGAATTGTTAGAAAAGGGATAAGGAAATACACTTATCTCACAACCTGCTTCTCCTGCACTCTTTAAGTTTCGAAAGTCAAGTATCTCCTTTGTTCATATGACAAAGTAGTTTTTTTCTCACACTTAAACCCTGGAAATTATGTTGTATTTCCTTAAACAATTCAAAAAAAAAGGCATATCATTTCAGTCGCTACATTAATATTTTAAAATTATACTGAAGCTAGAGAAGACATTGAAATTCTTTTATAAAACCTTATTACAGATGGGAAGTGCTTGAGATTCCAGAACCAGTTAGTGTCCTAATCGAGGGGGCTTGTGTTAACTAGTGTAAGGTATGAAGAAGTTCACTTCAAACCTGAGGCAACAGGTAATCTTCCATAAACCCTTTTACAGGGCCCTGAAGTTTACTGTGTGGTCTCCCTGCCAGTCATTCCAACACTTATGTCCAACACTCTGCATTTGGAGCCAGGAAATTCATGTGGAAGAAAGAACACTGAAAGGGACTTGAGAACATTTTTAAGACAATATAGAATTCTGTTCAAATGAGTGTAATCTAGTCCAGTTGACATAAATAGGGGCAATTAAAGATAGGACAGGGAGGAAATAGATCAGGAAAGGCTTCCTGTAGAAAGGTTTGAATCAGATTTTGAAGGAGGAAGTGAAGAAAGAGTGACTAGGAAGTGGTATGGGGCATTTTGGGTTCAAGGAATGGTACACACAAAGGCCCCAAAATTAGCTAATCAAATTCAGAGAACTACAAATAGTTTTAAGTGAGTGGAGCAGGGAGATCATATTGAAGAGTTTTCAGAAATTAATCTGTTCAGATTAGCAGGCTAATGCAGAGAAGGTAAAAGAATTGGTAAAATTATCTAAGCACCAAGCTGTATTGGATTCTGAGGACACCAGCAATTACTATCCATCACCTTGTTTGGTTTCCTGCATAGCATTACTACTCCCCAAAATTACCACATTTATTTGTTTAGTTGACTTTTGTTGGTCTCCCTAACTACAATGTAAGTTCAATGAACTAAGAGTTTGAGTATTGCCATGAGGAATATCTAGAATATCTAGAGTCAATGAGACCACTTTAAGATGACTAGACTTGTATGGAAGCTATAGAAATCAGAATGCGTATGACCAAAATGAATTAGATGGAAAGAATCAACATTTACTAGAGTGAGTTTATGTGCCTGTCAGATGAGCACAGTGGCCTTGCTTTCTGACCAGAGCAGCCCCAACAACAGTAGCTCCTATGGTCCAGGAGAAGGCCACACTTAGCAGCTGATGTACCTGCTACACTATGACGCATGAGACTAAAAGCGTTGTCTGGTAGATGTGGGGAACTGGCATCCCAGCAGCTGCCTGGAAGTGCAAATGACACAACTTGAAAGTTCAGAGTTAATGCCCCCCTCCAGGAGAATGGATTTTAGCTAATGGGAATTTTACCTAATTTTAACAGAAGGGAGACAATGGATAAATTCTCTCTTCCTGTTCCCAAGAGACTGTTTGGCATGTCCTCTCTGATGATGTCCTGTGAGACTGAGCAGTCTTTGGGGAGCTTGGTGTGAAGCTGTGCCTCCTGTATATGTTGACCTACCGTCCACCTTTCCTGCCTTGCTCAGTTTCCCCTCACTTCTGTTTCCCCAGTGAAGTGCTAGGATGTAAGCTTCTGACTCAGGCCCTATTTTCTGTGCATCCCAGACTAAGACAAAAGCTAACCTACTTAATAAATAAAACTCAGTCCAAGTACTCAGTGTGCAGATTTTCCATCTATCTGATCAAATCCAGCAAGTTTTAGCAATGTGTACAGTGTTATTATTAAGTGGGTGGCACAGGCTTTGCGTCGTCAGTTCTTCAGCACAAAATTATTTCCACCAGATACCATGGCCGTTGCTGCAGCCATGTAGCAATCAATTGTCCAGAGTGTTTTGTTCTACATGTAAAGAATATGCAAGATGGGATATGAAGAAACTGGGGGCAGAAGAGAGGTGGGCTAGCTACATACAGAAGAGAAGCAATGGGGATATTGAAGGAGACTAATTGCAGATGATCAACCATTTCCCCCCAGCAGGAAATCCTGCTGCTCATGCTGCATGGCCGCCTTTGGAAGCCTCAACAGCATAAATGACTAAAGGTGTTTTCTGATGAATGAGGCTTTGCATCTTTGGCAGGTAACTGAAGTCTGACTTTGCGAACAAGAACACCTGGAAGTCAGCTCAGCTCTTGAAATGCTCCAAATTCCTCATATCAGGTTCCTTATGAGAAGCCACCTGTGTCTCTGCTCATCAAATCCCGCTGGTTTCTGTTTCTGATCTGTTGCAATGCACCAAAGAGTCATTTCTAATTACGAAAGTAAAATAAATAATTCATAAGGATTTCCTGACCCTTCAGCTTAGAGCCCATGTGAAACTGGTCTATGTTGATGATCACAGAATTGCAAATTGCGTCAACACATCTGCTAAGTAATTACTTAATCCAAGTAGTAAAACCTGAGTCATATAAATTAACAAGTGGTATGGCTCAGTTTTATTTCGTGAAAATTGTGAATTACATTTTTTTTAAAGAAACGGTTGTGGAAGAGAATGCTATATATTCATCAAACTCTGCATCCTTTTTCTCTTGAGCACACAATGGAGTGTAGGCAGAAATAGGCCTGGCTTGTGCAAGAAGCTCTCTATGCAAATCCTCCATGATTTTTTTTCTTCCTTTTCTTAGCCACTGCTTGATAAGAGAGCAAGACAAGACCCCAAAGTGGAATTAGCAAAGCAAAACAATGAACGTACACTGGATTCCTAAATGAATGCATGGAGCAGAGACAGCTCCTCTACCCCTGTACCTCCACTCCCCACATTGGAGTCTGACCTAATCAAGAAATACTTTTTTTTGTAGGTTAGGAGGCTGGATTTGGGAGAATTGTTGGTTACAACAGTGAGCTTTCTCTGACCAGTGTAAGTTTGTAATTCAAACTAGGTTAACAACATTCATTTTTTTTTTTTTTTTTTTTAGTTGGAGTCTCACTCCATCGCCCAGGCTAGAGTACAGTGACACGTTGACAGCCACCACAGCCTCAACCTGCTGGCCTTAGGGGATCCTTCCGCCTCAGCCTTCCAAGTAGCTGGAACTACAGATACATGCCACCACGCCCAGCTATCATTTAATCATTTACTTAACATTTGTTAATCACTTCAAAAGATCTCCAGGGAGCATGTTCAATGAATGGATAGAACCAAATAAAATTGTGCAAATTCATTTTTCTAAATCATCTTCTATGTTGTATACCTTTTGTTCTCTTAAATATTTTAATTATTTCCACAATTGGGTTTATGATATTAAATAGCAATATGAAACTTGCATATTAGGCTAGTCTTTCACTTTATGAAAGACTATCTAGTCTTTCTGAAAGACTAGACTTTATTTGCATAACCACAATTATGTCTAGATTGATACACTATCACTTCCTGCTTTTCAATAACTTGCTTATTTATAACCCTGGTTGGATGCCTCAGAAAATTATGATCCCTTAACTATTAGTTACACTTTATTGTGTGGTTTTTAAACACCATACCTGAACTCAGAGTTGTCTTTCAAATGTTCGCAACAAAAATTATTACCTCCAAATGGAAAAACAGTCTATGATAATAGTCCTGTAACATCATTTGAACATAGAACTAGGCTGTGTATTCTCAGAGATACCAAAAATAAGAATTCAAATATATACAAGGGGGAACCCAGAATTATTTTTTGGAGAGTAGGTCCCTTGTAATACAGGCTTCCTCTGCCAGGTAAGTATTCTAGGAACGTATTGGTATCAGTGTGCCAGCTAGCGTTGTTGTGAAAGACTGTATTTGACTTCAGCAAATTGTTGTTGTTGTTGTTGTTGTTGTTGTTGGAGATTCTTTCAAAACATTTGCCCATTTTATGACAAGTGACCAAGCTGAATGTTCAGCAGTTTTTGGCCAAAAACAGCATGACCCGTGTCCCACCCTTCCTATTCACCTGATCTTGCCCCAAGTGACTTTTGTTTTGTTTCCCCAAATGAAAAAAGTCCTCAAAGGGAAACATTTTGCTGATGTGAAAGAGGTGAAACAAAAAATGGCAGAAGTGTAAAAGGCATCAAAATTGACGAGTTCAAATTTTGACATGTTTCAAAGGTATCTCAATAGGTGTACTGCATCAATGGAGAGTACTTTGAAGGTGAACAAAATTTAAACATGCAAGAATAAATACATACATTTTTATAAATAAATTCTGGGATTTATACATTAGCTTAAGTTTGGATTTTACCATTAATTAGTTACTAATCAGGAAAAGGTAATTTTAAAAAAAGATTTTAAAACTTTCAAGCAGAAAAAGTTCAACAATCACAAAGTCCCAATGCATTAGGCTGAGTAAGAAAAGTTTCTCAACTCTAACAATCAAGACCTAGAATCAGTTATCAGGGTCATCTCTAATAATTTTCAATATCAATCCCCCAAGAAAAGAAAACCAGATGAACCTGCAGAAAAAGCAAAATCAAGGCATACATATAAATATTAAAGAAAATTTTGAGTACTCTGTACATTGTTTTTAAAAAATAACTAAGAGCTGGGCTCGGTGGCTCAACCTGTAATCCCGCGCCTTTGGGAGGCTGAGGTGAGTGGATTGCCTGAGCCCGCGGGTTCGAGACCCGCCTGGGCAACCTGGCGAGACCTCATCTCTACAATAAATCAAAAATTATCTGGGCATGGTAGCACATGTCTGTAGTTCCAGCTACTTGGAAGGTTGAGGCAGAAGGATTGCCGGAGCCCAGCAGGTCGAGGTTGCGGTGACCAGGAGCAGCCACTTCACTCCAGTCTGGGCGACAGAGTGAGACTCCAACTCAAAAAATAAAAAATAATAATAACTAAGAATTAATAGTCAGGATGATATAAATGAGTGAGGAAAATTATAATTCACATTAAGTTTATGCTATCTCCATAATATTAGGGATTTTCAAAATAAATTTAATATAAATATTGCTTTAATTACAGTTTCTAATAAAAGAGGGCTTGTATGCAAAACAGGTGTTAAATGTAAATGTTTTGCATATTTGGCATCAAAAAGTATCTGAAATTTCAACCTTAAAACGTTTTAATATTTTATATCTTGCTTTCAAGATCTTTTTTAGTTGAGATTCCCATTTTAATTTTTTTAAAAATTTGCACAAAGAATCAAATTAGTTCACAATTTTTAAAGAATTATACACGCAATTTAGCACTGGAACTTCAAATGAGTACAGTCCAAATCAATGTGAGTTGTCTTTGTGTGAAAGTGTATTTTTAATCACAACTTACAGGATGAGCTAAAGGTATTCTGTAGCATATTCCAGATTCTCCACCAAAAAACAAATGGATTTCATTTGGCATGTCTGTTAGATCAGTTGTCTCAGTCGCCTTCCTTTCATCCATACTTGTGATTTAAAAACCTTAAAACTTTTCTTTTAAAGGCAGCTGAGACTCACTAGCTTCTTTCTATCAGCATAACTATTATTCTGTCACTTTTCTTTCTTTTTTTTTTATGTCCTCAATCCAATAAGTGTACTTTTCCTGCTTTTATTTTTATTTTTGTTTTGGAGTTGGAGTCCCACTCTGTTGCCCAGGTAGAATGCAGTGGCACACTCACGGCCACCGCAGCCTGTTGGGCTCAGGAAATCTTCTGACTCAGCCTTCCAAGTAGCTGGAACTACAGGCACATGCCACCACATCTGGCTAATTTTTTTATTTATTGTAGAGATGAGGTCTCGTCAAGTTGCCCAAGCTGGTCTCAAACCCGTGGGCTCAGGCAATCCTCTCACATAGTCCTCCCAAAATGCTGGGATTATAGGCATGAGCCACAAAGCCCGGCCTCCTGCTTTTATTTTGGCTGGGAATTCAACTGAATTAGCTTTCCAACAAATCTGACATGTAGAATTCTAATTTTCCCTGTTACTTTCGGGACACAAATAAAAACAAGCCATCTTCAAATAGTGCTTGACTCAGCTGTTTATTTAGGCTCTCATTTGCAGTTGTAACAGGTGCTATTTCTTTCTAGGACCTAAACATCAAAATATCTGTGAAATGAGTTTTGCATTCCACTGATCTGCATCAAGTCATAGTTACAGTGAAGTACATTTACAATGAAAAGATTTTCTGGCACTGTGAGAACATAAGTCTTACTAGATTCTAAATGTAGCACTTTGCCATTGGGTTTCCCTTTGAAAACTAATGCCAAATAAAGCACTCATGGAGTATGAATCAAATACATAAATTATAGCTTGTGACTTACGGCTTTCTCAAGAAGTATGAATTTGTTTTATTGATGAATGGCAGACATTTCTACTGAATTTGATATTTCTATAACAGTTTCTTTCATTCTAGTTAGTAATTGGGAAATCTACAAAAAAGGAAGTATTGATAAATAGTGGGAAAAATCATGTAAATAACGAGCCTCTGAAATTGGGGAATTAATTTGAATCAAATTTCTAGAAAATGGGCATGATTATTGAGGTCTTGCTACTACATTGTTTTTAGATAAGTATACTCTTCTTGAATTTTACAAAATGGAAGGAAAATGAGAATGCTGCCCTGTGAAACAAAAGTTTGTAAGGAGGGAAGAAATCAAAGCCCTACAGGAATTTGTGTAACATCTTAAGTAGGTTTAAATAATCCTCGAAATTGAACCAGAAGTACATTTTATAAAACTCATCTTTCTCTCTCAAGAGTCCCATTCAGGATAACATGTGTGCAAATCCTAGGCAACTTATAGCTACTAAGGGAAGCAAGGGACACATCAAGAGGGAAGCCAATTCTTTCTAAGCTGTGCCCCATAACTCCTCTATATTTCTTGTCACTCATTCCTCTCATGTAACACAAAATGAAGAAAGAAGGTCTTTTTCTCTATGGCTTCTTGAATGAATGAAGAACAAATTTGAGAAGACGAAAGAAAAACAAATACCTACTGGGCCAGGCACTGTTCATAAAATGTATCATTATACGGTTTTGCGCATTTAAAGAACAGTGTCAGTATAGTTCCATTTGTCATTGTCATTGCAGTGATAAGATTTTACCCAGTTCTCTATTCTTCTAAAAGCAGCCTCCCTTCCTCTCCCTCCCTCCCTACCTCCCTTTCTTCTACTTTTGAACCTTAATTGATGTAATTAACTTGCAGCTGAACACTACATTAAGCTCTGAAACCCTTATGGATAAGATGAATATAATCTCTTATAGTCAGTATTGAATAAACCAAAAAAAAAAAAGGAGAAGTAACAGATGACATGGGGACAAATAACAGAAGATAATCTATAGTGTCACAATAATACATCAATAATTTTAGGTACCTACGGGGAGGTGGCTTGATTAATGATTTCATGAAACTAAAGAAACAATTTCTTTCTTTTTTTTTTTTTTTGAGTTGGAGTCTCACTCTGTCGCACAGACTGGAGTGCAGTGGCTGCTCCCGGCCACTGCAGCCTCGACCTGCTGGGCTCCAGCGATCCTTCCGCCTCAGCCTTCCAAGTAGTTGGAACTACAGGCACGCGCTACCAAGCCCGGCTAATTTTTGATTTATTGTAGAGATAAGGTCTCGTCAAGTTGCCCAGGTGGGTCTCGAACCCGCGGGCTCAGGCAATCCACTCACCTCGGCCTCCCAAAGCGCTGGGATTACAGGCTGAGCCACCGAGCCCGGCCAAACAATTTCATCAAAACTATTCATCATGGCCTCCATTTATATATATCCTTAATTCTTTAACCCAGTAAATTTGGGTAGAGAAGGCATGGATGACAGTAACCAGTTGGGCTTTTAGCTTTCCATTCATGTAGCTCCTAAGAAATAATAATGAATGAAGACTCAAGAAACCAACTCTTGCATAACAGCTCATCATTTCTTCTGAAGGAAGTTCTGCATCTTGATGAGAAGTTAAATATACAGTGGCAATCCCTTTGCTAGGTTTGTTTTCAGGGTTGTGTGAAATTTAGTTATATGCCTCTGAACTCTTCCTCTTCTGCAACCCTACATTCTTGCTTTCTATTCTGGCTTTAAAATGCTGAAAAGTCTTAAGTGAATTTACTACAGCATGCTCACCATCATGGACTGAAGAAATACTACCAAATAAAGAGATCAAAAGCAAGTGCCAGCAGCAAGAGAGTAGGAATATTTGCTAGTTCACTTTGTAGATGCAATATATTTCTCTTGGTTTGCAGTTTCTCCCTGAGTTACAATTCTTTCTTTGACAACAAATAGGAAAAGATAATAATCATATTATGTCAACTAATTTGAATGCACGCATTTTGTACACAAACATACATATAAACAATACTTAGGACACTCAGTCATAAGAGATTCACAACGTTGTATTATTATTTATAGTATATACTTTCCTAAACTCAAAAATACTGATGAAGTTCCAGTTCCTGTTGACGTATATGACTCTCAGGAGCTACTATATATCATATTACATTTTTCTTGCAGAAGATGCTATTTCAGTACTGTGCCAAAAGTTTAATCTGGACAGACAAAGCTAAACCAAGCTATGACTCAATCTACTTCAAAATTTGATTCAGAAAGTATCACAAGCATATAAATCCTAAGATTTATCCTAGTGAGAATATAACTTTTTTTTTAGTTTGGAAAATATAGTTTATTTAGAAAGTAAATTGGAGAGGGAAAGAGAAGAGATTCACCTACCCAAGGTATGAGAGGGGGCCAAAGCTTAGGAAAACATGGCCCAGT
Source organism: Carlito syrichta (assembly GCF_000164805.1). Classification (NCBI taxonomy): domain Eukaryota; kingdom Metazoa; phylum Chordata; class Mammalia; order Primates; family Tarsiidae; genus Carlito; species Carlito syrichta. The sequence continues at coordinate 169,217 of NW_007261457.1, forward strand.
CAAGCTCAAATAGCCACATGACCGAACCAGAGCTTAACAGAAAGCATGGCCGAGAATAAAATATTTTAAACTAAATTTCTTCAAATTTCTTTGTAATCTCCTGATGTGAATTCATTGGAATGTCCACGTCTGCCATTCTCACCCACACATCTAGTGGCTTAGTATCACTCTTGGCATCTCCCACCTGCACTACTGCAGGTGTCTCCAGGCTACTCTCCACAACCTCTCCCTCTTCACCATTCTAAAAATTATCTTGCTAAAAATATCATTAAAAACCTCTGCAGGTTCCCCACTTTTTCAGCAGGAGTCCTCAGCCCCTGGGCTATGGACAAGCACCACTCAGTAGCCTGCTAGGAACGAGCTCACACAAGAGGAGGTGAATGGCATGCTACTGGAGCTCAGTCTTCTGTCATATCAGCAGTGGCATTAGAGGGCAAACATGGAATTTTTTCATGGGAGTGCAACCCTATTGTGAACTGCAGGTATGAGGGAGCTAGATTCTGTGCTTCATATGAGAATCTAATGCCTGATGACCACTCCTCACACACTTTACCACCCTGTCCCCCATGGAAAAACTGTCTTCTACAAAACCAGTCCCTGATGCCAAAAAGGTTGGGGACTGCTACTCTACAGGATACATTTTAATTCTTTAACTTAACATAAATGTCCTCATATAAATTTATTCCTAAACTACCTGTCTTGCTTTAGCTATTGCTCTACTTCACTACTCAGTGTGTCCTGCAGCATGCAATCCCTCACATCTGCCCACACGTGTTCCTTAATAAAGCCTGGCCTGCACATACCATTTGCTTTCCTTAAAATTTCCTGTCCCTCTATTCTCTACCTGGAAACCTTCCTAAGCCAACCTTCTCTAATTTAGCCAGGAATGGTTAGCAACATTGTCACTGTCATTTGTTCACCACTGTTATGATACTTATCTGTGTGTCATATGTTATGACTCATATTTGTCTATATTCCCCTTTCCTTCACTTCCTGTAGCCTACATAATCTTCTAGAACAAAGACCAAGTTTTAATTATCTTTGCATGCTTGCACATATCTACAACTGTATCTCTATCTATCACCTACCTAATGCTTAATATAAGTGCTCAATGACAGCTGAATAAATGAATTTTCTTAATAATTCAGATTGAGCTGAAGTATTTAGGTAAGTTGATTAGACTCCATCAACACTCTAAAAATTTTAGTTAGACTGAATAGTCCAAATGTATCCATATAACAACTTATTTACATCATAATATAACAAAGTATAACTAATTTAAATTTAGATTTATATTTAAAAGATTACCTGAAGTCATACAAATATTTGTTTTCCCCTCCAAAAGAGAACAGAACACAGCAAATCAAAACATTGTCTAATTAGCCACCAGTGGGACACTATTTCATATTTAAAATTCCATGACTTCCAATATTCAAAGGAGTTCTAAATATTGAAACAAAGGTTGAAACACACCAGTAGAAAAACACTAGAAATTATAAAATTCACAGAACTTATAGAACATCAATACAAGGGAGAGAGGGGAGGGGAAAAAAAACCAGGTAACAATTAATATGATGACTAGAACAGAACCTTACATATCATTACTAACTCTAAATGTAAATGGTCTTGATACTCTACCTAAAATATACAGACTGGTAGAATGGATTTTTAAAAATCACAATTCAAATATCTGCTGCCTCCAAAAAACCCATTTAACACACCTATAGACTCAAGATAAAGGGGTAGAAAAAAATATTCCGCCGGGCTCGGTGGCTCAGCCTGTAATCCCGCGCCTTTGGGAGGCTGAGGTGAGTGAATTGCCTGAGCCCGTGGGTTCGAGACCCGCCTGGGCAGTGAAACCTCATTTCTACAATAAATCAATAATCAGCTGGGCGTGGTGGCGCATGCCTGTAATTCCAGCTACTCGGAAGGCTGAGGTGGAAGAATTGCCGGAGCCCAGCAGGCCGAGGCTGCGGTGGCCGGGAGCGGCCACTGCACTCCAGTCTGGGTGACAGAGTGAGACTCCAACTCAAAAAAAAAAAAAAAAGAAAAAGAAAAAAATATTCCATGCAAATGGAAATCAAAAATGAGCAGGAGTAGCCATTCTCATATCAGATAAAACAGACTTTAAATTAACAACAATGAAAAAAGACAAAGAAGGTTATTATGTAATTATACAACAAGAAGATATAGCAACTCTAAGTATACATGCATCTGACATCAGAAATCTCAGCATTATAAAACAAATTCAACTAGATCTAAGAAAAGCAATTCAATAATAGTAGGAGACTTCAACACTCCACTCACAGCAAAGAATGATAATCAAGACAGAAAGGCAACAAAATAACCTAACAAGCATTTAAAGAGCATTCTACCTCCAAACTATAGAATATGTATTTTACTCATCAGCACATGAATCATTCTCCAAGATAGACCATATGATAAGGCACAAAAGAAGTCTCAATTAATTCAAACAAATCATATCAAGCACCTTCTCAGATCATGTGAAAGAAAATGAGAAAAAAAACTCCAAGAAGAACTCTCAAAACCAATAAACGCATGGAAATTAAACAATCTGCTCTGGAGTGATCTTTGGGTCAATAATGAAATCAAGATGGAAATTTAAAAATTCCTTGATATAAATGACAACAATAACACAAATTATCAAAACCTCTGGGACATAGCTAAAGCAGTACTTAAAGGAAAATTTATAGCATTTAAGACCTACATTAAAAAGACTGAAAGGTCACATACTGAAACCTAATGTAACCCCTCAAGGAACTAGAAAAATCATGAACAAAACAGACCCAAAGCTGGCAGAAGAAAATATATAATGAAGATCAGAGCAGAACTAAAAGAAATTGAAACCAAAAAAAAAGTAAAAAGGATCAATAACACAAAGTTGGTTCTTTAAAAAGATAAACAAAATTGATAAACCAATAGCTAGAATATTTAAGAAACAAAGAAAGTTCAAATTAGCTCAAACAAAAATGAAAATGGAGATATTACAACCGATACCACTGAAATACAAAAGATCATCTGAGATTATTATGAACACATCTATGCAAACAAACTAGGCAATCTATGGAAATGGATAAATTATTGGAAACATACAACTCCCCAACCTTAAATCAGGAAGAAATGGAAACTCTGAACAGATTGAATCACTAATTAAAAGTTTCCCAACAAAAAAATCCAGGACCTGACAGACTCAAAGCTGAATTCTATCAGACTTTCAAAGAACTTGTACCAATTCTACTGAAGTTATTCCACAAGATTGAAAAGGATGAAATTCTTCCTAACTCATTCTGTAAAACCAGCATCTCCCTAATACCAAAGCCAGGAAAAGACAGAACAAAAAAAGAAAATACAGACCAATGTCCTTTATGAATGTAGAAACAACAACACTCAACAAAATACTAGCAAATTCCACAGTACATTAAGAAAAAATCCATCATGTGGGTCTTATCCCAAGGATGCAAGGATACTTTAACATACACAGGTCAATAAATGTGATTCATGACATAAACAGAATTATAAACAAAAATCATATCATCATATCAAAAGATGCAGAAACATCATTTGATAAAATCCAGAATCCCTTCATGATGAAAATCCTCAGCAAAATAGACATAGAATAAACATTTCTCAAAATATAAAAGCCATATACAACAAATTCACAGCCAGCATCATACTGAATGAAGAAAAGTTAAAAGCATTCCTCCTCAAAACTAGTAGAAGGTAAGGATGTCCATTTTAACCACTTCTATTCAACACAGCACTGAAAGTCAGAGCAATCAGGTAAGTAAAAGATAAAAGATATCAAAATTGGAAAAGATATCAAATTATCCCTATATGCTGACAATATGAACTTAAACCTAAAGTGTCCTAAGGACTCCTCTAAAAGACTCCTGGACTTGATAAATGAATTCAGTAGAGTCTCAGGAAACAAAAACAACACATACAAATCAGTTGCACTACTATACACCAACAGCGACCAAGATGAAAATCAAATCAAGAACTCAACTTTGTTTACAGAAGCTGCCAAAAAACTAGAATACATAAGAATATATTTAACAAAGGATGAAAGGTCTCTACAAGGAGAACTACCAAACACTGAGGAAAAAAGTTGTAGAGGACACAAACAAATGGAGAAACATCCCATGCTTGTGGATTGGAAGAATAAACATTGTTAAAATGACCATAGTACTCAAAGTAATTTGAAGATTTAATGCCATCTCTATCAAGCTACCAATGTCATTTCTCACAGAATTAGCAAAAATATTTCTAAAGTGCAAATGCAACAAATATGCACAAGACAATTGCATTTCTATACACTAGCAATAAACAAACAGAAACCCAATAAAAAGCACAATCCCATTAATAATAGCAACAACAACAAAAAAAGAAATACCTCGCCATCTTCCTAATCAGAGAAGTCAAAAACCTTTACAACGAAAACTACAGAACACTGCTCAACAAAATCAAAGATGACACATACAAATGGAAAGATAGTCCATGCTCATGGATTGGAAGAATCAACATTGTTAAGATGTCTATCCTACTAGCCAAGGCTACCTACAGATTTAATGTAATACCCATTAAATTATCAGCAGCATATTTCTCAGACCTGGAAACCACAATACAGGAATTCATATGTAAACATAAACGACCACAAATAGCCAAACAATCCTCAACAAAAAAAAACAAAGCAGGAGGTATCACACTCAGACTTTTCGACTTTATTGTAAAGCTACAATAATCAAAACAGCCTGGTATTGGTATAAGAATAAGCATATAGACTAGTGGAACAAGATAGATATTCTAGACGCAAAACCTAAATTTCTCAACTAACTCATCTTCAACAAAGCGTCGGTCACCAACAACTGGGGAAAGGAGAACCTATTCAGTAAATGGTGCTGGTAAAACTGACTGATTGTGTGCAAAAGATTAAAACAAGACCCTACCTATCACCATGCATACAAATCAACTCCAAATGGATCAAAGACCTAAACATAAAACATAAAACTATAAGAACCTTAGAAAACGCAGGAGATACTTTTATGGAAATTGGAACTGGCAACCAATTCCTGATCAAAACCCCAAGTGTCCATGACATAAGAGAGAAGATAGACAAGTGGACCTCTGACAAGTTTCTGCAATGCCAAAGAAACCATCAAGAGAGCAGGGAGACAGCTCACAGACTGGAAAAAAATATTTGCCAACTGTATTTCTGACAAAGGCCTAACATCTGGTATCTTCAAGGAACTCAAATGTGCTAAAAGGAAAAAAAATCAGCCCTGTTACAAAGTGGGCAAAAGATATGAATAGAAACTTCTCAAAAAAAGCATACAAGCACCCAACAGATACATGAAAAAATGCTCAGCCTCACTAGTCATCAAAGAAATGCAAATTAAAACCACACTGAAATACCACCTAACTCCAGTCCATCAATAATAACTCAAAAAACAACAGATGCTGGAGAGGATACAGGAAAAAAGGAACAGTTCTACGTTGTTAGTGGGCATGTAAACTAGTACAACTTCTGTGGAAAACAGTTTGGCGATTTCTAAAAGATCTAAAAATCGACCTTTCATACGACCCTGTGATTATCCTACTGGAATATAACCGGAGGAACTCAAATCACTCCATGAAAAAGATACCTGACAAAAGTTTTCCTGCAAAGAAGTGGCGGGAAGAGACTACCAGCTCCAGGCTCTGTCTCATTACTGCAACAGGAGAGACTGGCAGCTTCAGGCTTTGCCTCACCACTGCAGCGCTTGGCTGGACACTGGCAGCAGGGCTGCAGAGGGAGCCCAAAGGCAGAGTCCCACTGGAGAAGACAAAAGAGATATCCTGACACCATCTTGAAAACCAGGCAGGAAAGTGCACTGATGTGCTCACTACAGAGCAACAGACTTGATCTCTGTGACAGGTGGATCAACTGGAGGGACCTGACGAGTGCTGAGTCTCAGGAGCCCCACCCACTACCCTGATCCAGCCACAGGACAAAGGGTGTGGCCAGAAAGGAACGAGGAAGGGCTCCAAAGAAATCAGTAGTGAGCTCAGAGTTGACCCAAACCCCTGCTCCCCAGCAATCCTCCGAACATCAGAACCACACAGCTGGGGCACGACTGACCAAGGTGGAGTCTGGATGTCAGCTGCAATTAGGAGAGCTCCATTCCAGGATAGGCCTGGCTGGGGCACCCCCCACAAGTACATACCTAGGAAAGAGACAATCCCGCATCTACCCACCAGAGGGGATCTCCCTGACCATATAAGAGTGAGAGGGGAGGACTGCAGCCTCACCCACCCCCACTGCCCCTCCTCCTTCCCTGGTGCAGGCACTGGGAAGAGAGTGAAAGAGGCAAAAGCTCTGCAGGAGATAGTAGAGAAGCAGACAAGAGGAACAATTACAGAAACTGCCACAAGAGGGCAGGGTTTTTTTCTTTTTTTTAATTTTTAATTTTAAAAATGTCTTGCCTATATGTTAGTTCTTCTATTTTTTAAATACTTTTCCTTTGTGCATGAATGTGTTTGTGAGGGTTGATCTGCATCCCCCCATCTTTTTCTTTTCTTTTCTTTTTCTTCCTTCTTTTTTTTCCTATTTATTTGTGTATGTGAATGATTGAGTGTTCATCTCAGATTTTTTTGTTATTGTTGTTGGTTTGTTTCCACACTTTTGTTCTCTTTTTAATTTTTTTAGTTTAAGGTGTGTATGAATATATGTGTGTGAGTGTTCAATCTGATTTCCTTTTTTGTTTGGGGGTCTTTTTCCCTCCAGTCTTTATCTTTTTATTCTCCATTCATTTTGTGCTAGGTGTGTGTGTGTATGTGTGTGTGTGTGTGCGTGTGTGTGTGTGTATGTGTGTGTTTAGTTTTCCTGGTTTTTTGTTGCTGTTGGTTTTTGTTATGTTTCATTTTATTGTTATTTCAGCTTGTTTTGGGGTGTGTGTGTGTGTGTGTGTGTGTGTGTGTGTGTGTGTGTGTGTATTCAGTTGTTTTCTGCTTTGGTTTCTGTTTTCATTGTTTTGTGGGTTTTTTCTTTTCTTAAATTTTTGTCTATCTTATTTCATTCTATTTTTCTCTGTTCTCCTCATTGCTGTTACTGTATCTTGGACTTAGGGGGTACACACACATACCCATTGCATCATCATATAGAGTACTGATGTGGAATGGGTCTCAGGGAACACATACCACAATCAGCAAACATTGTGATTTACAAGTAGTTTCTTAATCCTAGCTCTCTATCCCCTACTTTATCCAACTTTCAAAACTACAAGAGACAGAAAATCTTCCCACCCACAGTCCTGTTTCAAATTAGAACAAAACCAGAGACTGGATCATGGAAGAATAGAGGACTGAGCAAACATCAGACAGAAGTGAAAACCTTTCCCACTGACACTGAATAACAGAACTAAATAGAAAAGCAAGAGATCTGCCCAAAAGATGAAAAAACAATGGAAGCTCACAGGCAATTTCAAGTGTCACAAAAACACCTAAAAGTTAGACTTCAGAGTCCAAACAATGGAAATCACCAACAACTGGCCCCAGAATACAACAGGGATTAGGAAATGGATGGAAAGAGTGAATAAGACTCAAGAAAAACAAGATGCAACACTGAAAGAATTTGTAACAGAGATTTTGGCAATAAAAATTCATCCAGGAAATAACAAGATGACAAGCATGGAAAGTAGAATTAATCTAGCAGAAGAAAGAATATCAGAACTTGAAGACCAGAACATGGAATTAACCTAATCTGTAAAAAACATAGAATGAAAACTCAGAAAGAAAGAATAAAGCCTACAAGAGATATGCAATTATATCAAGAGGCCAAAACTATGACTTCTTCTTCCCAGAAGAAGATAGGGAAACAGAGAACATCTTGGAGCAAGTATTCCAGGAAGTTATCCAAGAAACCTTTCCCCATCTCACCAGACATGGGACCAGCCAAGAACAAGAGACACAGAGAACCCCACAAGACATCAAGTGAAAAGACCAAACCCTAGACACATAGTAATTTGCGTATACAAAGTAAGCACAAAAGAAAAAATCCTGAAGGCAGCAAGAGAGAAAACTCAGACTACCTACCAGGGAAAACCAATCAGAATAGCAGCAGACCTATTAGCAGAAACACTACAAACAAGAAGGAACTGGAGTCCAATATTCAAAGTCTTCAAAGATAAACAATTTCAACCAAGAATTTCCTACCCAGCCAAGCTCAGCTTCATCAGTGATGGAAAATTAAAATCCTTCCCAGATATCCAATCTTCAAGAGAGTATGCAGCTTCCAGACCATCTCTACAGGAAACACTTAAAAGGTGTTAAGCACAAAAGAAAAACAAAAGAATGACCACACACTTCTCAGGAGAACAGCAGAGCACAGAATCAACAAAGAATACATCAGAACAACAAATTTGAAAGCACACACATACATCAACCCCAAAGTTAAAAGAAAACAAGCAAACAAAGAAAAACTTTATAAGAACTACATGACAGGGGTAAAAAATTACATTTCAGTAATCAGCCTGAATGTGAATGGACTAAATGCACTACTGAAAAGACACAGAATAGCAAACTGGATAAGAAACCATGACCCAATTATTTGCTGCATCCAGGAAATTCATCTCACCACAAGGGATGCACACAGACTCAAAGTTAAAGAATGGAAAATGAGTTTCCAGGCCAATGATTCACTAAAGAAGACAGAAGTTGTGATCTTAATATCAGACAAAACAACCTTTAAGCTATCAAAAATTTGAAAAGATATGGAAGGACACTACATAATGATAAAAGGTACAATCCATCAATAAGAAATATCCATCCTAAACATATACACACTCAACACAGGAACACCAGCATTTATAAAGCAACTACTAAGTAAACTAAAAAAAGACACTGACTCTAGCACTATTATAGCAGGGAACTTAAATAGCCCACTAACAACCCTAGATAGATCATTGAGGTAATAAATCAACAAGGAGATCCAGTACCTAAACTTGACATTCAACCAAATGAACTTAATAGATACCTACAGAATATTCCGCCCAGCAACCACAGAATATATATTCTACTCATCATCACATAGAATGCATCTCAAGATCAAACACATCCTTGACCATAAATCAAGCATAAGCAAATTCCATAAGGTTGAAATATTGCCATGCACCTTCTCAGATCACAGTGGAAAAAAAATAAATATCAAACACCAACAAAATGTCCCCAAAGCCCACAAAGACAAGGACACTAAAGAACATGATACTGAACAACTATTGGGTAAACCCTGAAATCAAAGCAGAAATTAAAAGATTCCTGGAAACAAATGAAAAAGAAGAAACATTTTACCAAAATCTCTAGGATGCCATGAAAATAGTTCTAAGAGGGGAATTTATATCTCTGTGAGCACACATCAAGGAAATGGAAGGATCACAAGTTGAGAGCCTAACAAATCACCTAAGGGAGAAGACCACCAAAACCCTAACTTTAGGAGAAGAATCCAAATCACCAAAATAAGAATCCCAATACAGGACACAGAAGACAAAAATATCATAGAAAATACCAACAAAACAAAAAGCTGGTTCTTTAAAAAAATTAACAAGATTGATGGATCCCTAGCCAGAATGACCAAGAAAAGGAGAGAAAAAGCACAAATAAACACAATCAGAAATACAAAAGATCAAATCACAACTGACCCCAAGAAATATAAAAGATTATCAGAGATTACTATGCACACCTATATGGAAATAAACTTGATAACCTAAATGAAATGGAGGACTTTCTGACATCACACAACCTCCCCTGGTTGAAACAAGAAGACATTGAGACACCAAATAGACCAATAACAACCCAGGAAATTGATTATGGCTTTCCAGAAGAATTCTACAAAATGTACAAGGAGGAGCTGATACCAATCCTACTGAAAGTATTTGAGGCATTTGAGAAAGATCAAATGGTCTCCAAATCATTTTATGAAGCTAACATCACACTGATACCCAAACCAAGTAAAGATCCAACAAAAAAAGAGAACTACAGACCAATATCTCTTAGGAACATAGATGCAAAAATTGTCAACAAAATTCTAGCAAATCAGATCCAGAAACAAATCTCAAAAATCATCTACCATGACCAAGTAGGCTTCATACCCAGGATGCAGGGATGGTTCAACATCTGCGAGACCAGAAATGTAATTAAATACATCAACAGATGTAAAAACAAGAACCACATGATTGCATCATTAGATGCATGTAGAAAAAGCTTTTGATAAAAATCCAGCATCCCTTCTTGATAAAAACCCTCAAACACCTAGGTATAGAATGAACATAACTCAAAATAGTAAGTGACATCTATGATAAACCCACAGCTAGCATATTGCTAATTGGACAGAAACTGGAAACATTTCCCCTGAAAACTGGAACAAGATAAGGTTGCCCACTCTCACTCCTCTTGTTCAACATTGTGTTGGAAGTCCTAGCTAGAGCAAATAGACAAAAGAAAGATATCAGGGGTATCCAGATAGGAAAAGAGGAAGTTAAGTTATCCCTCTTTGCTGAGAACATGATCCTATACCTCAAAAAACCAAGAGAATCTGTCAAAAACATGCTTGCCCAGAAAAAAACTTTGGCAAAGTCTCAGGTTACAAAATAAATGTGCAAAAGACAGTTGCATTCCTATACACCAACAAGCAGGCAGAGAACCAAATAAAAAGCAAATGCCATTCACAATAGACACACAAAAAAATGAAATACTTCAGTATCTTCCTAACCAGAGAAATGAAAGACCTTTACAATGAGAACTACAAAACACTGCTCAGAGAAATCCAAGAAGACAGAGACAAATGGAAAAATATTCCATACTCATGGATAGGAAAAATCAACATTGTTAAGATGTCCATCCTACCAAAGGTAACCTACAGATTCAATGCAATACCCATTAAATTACCAACATCATTCTTCTCAGACTTGGAAATGACTATACAGAAATTCATATGGAAATATAAACAACCACGAATAGCCAAAACAATCCTTAGGAAAAGAAAAAAGCAGGAGGCTTCACATTTCAAGACTTCAAACTTTACTATAAGGCTACAGTAATCAAAACAGCCTGATATTGATATAAGAACAGGCATGTAGACCAATGGAACAGGATAGAGATTCCAGAAGCAAAGCCTCAATTTCTCAACCAACTCAACGTTGACAAAGCCTCCAACAACTACCACTGTGGAGAGGAGAACCTATTCAGTAAATGGTGTTGGGAAAACTGGCTGATCAAATGCAGAAGATTGAAACAGGACCCCTACATATCACCATACACAAAAATTAACTCCAAATGGATTAAAGACCTAAACGTAAAACCTCAAACTATAAGAATCTTAGAAAACGCAGGAGACACCCTTATGGAAATTGGAACTGACAACCAATTCCTGATGAAAATCCTAAGTGTCCATACCATAAGAGATAAGATAGACAAATGGGAGCTCATCAAACTGATGAACTTCTGCAAAGCCAAAGAAACCATCAAGAGAGCAAGGAGACAGCCCACAGAATGGGAAAAAAAATTGCTAACTGTATATCTGACAAATGCCTAACATTTAGGATCTACAAGGAACTCAAACAACGAACTGAAAGGAAAAAAACAAACAGTCCCTTTAAAAAGTGGGCAAGGCCGGGTTCCGTGGCTCATGCCTATAATCCCAGCACTTTGGGAGGCCAAGAAGAGAGGGTTGCCTGAGCTCACGGGTTTGAGACCAGCCTGGGCAACTTGGCAAGACCTTATCTCGCCAATAAATAAAAATATTAACTGGGCACAGTGGTGCATGCCTGTAGTTTCAGCTACTTGGAAGACTGTGGCAGAAGGATGGCCTGAGCCCAGCAGGTCGAGGCTACAGTGGCTGTGAGCATGCCACTGCACTCCAGCCTGGGTGACAGAGTGAGACTCCGATTAAAAAAAAAATAAAAATAAAAAGTGGGCAAAAGACATGAATAGACACTTCTCAAAAGAAGATACATGGACAGCCAACAGACACATGAAAAATGCTCAGCCTCACTCATCACCAGAGAAATGCAAATCAAAACCACATTGAGATACCACCTAACCCCAGTATGAATGGCCATCATTAATGAAACAAACAACCACAGATGCTGGCAAGGAAACAGAGAAAAAGGAATAGTTCTACACTGCTGGTGGGAATGCAAACTAGTACAACCTATTTGGAAGACAGTGTGGAGATTTCTGAAAAAACTAGAAATTGGCCTTCCATATGACTCAGCAATCCCTCTATTGGGAATATACCCAGAGGAACTCAAATCATTCTACAAAAACGATACCTGCACAGGCATGTTTGTTGTAGCTCTATTCACAATAGCAGAAACATAGAGTCAACCATGCTGACCACCAAAGCTGGACTTTTAAAAAAATGTGGATATATACACAATGAAATGTTATGCAGCCATAAAGAAGGACAAACATATGGACTTCGCAGCAACTTGGATGGATTTAGAGTCTATAATACTGTGTGATCTGTCACAGGAAGAAAGAACCAAGTACCACATGTTCTCACTCATAAGCAGACCTTAAACAATTATCATAATACAATAAGAAAGGGATTGGCCTTGGGAGGCTGAGGTGAGTGGATTGCCTGAGTCCGCGGGTTCGAGACCCACCTGGGCAACTTGGCGAGACCTCATCTCTACAATATATCAAAAATTAGCCAGGCGTGGTAGCGCATGCCTGTAGTTCCAGCTACTCAGAAGGTTGAGACAGAAGGATCACCAGAGCCCAGCAGGCTGAGGCAGCAGGCTGAGGCTGCGGTGGCCGGGAGCAGCCACTGCACTCCAGTCTAGGCGACAGAGTGAGACTCCAACACAAAAAAAAAAAAAAAAAAGAAAGGGATTGGCAGTTTTGGGATACTACCAGAGGTGGGGGGGGGCAGGATTGGCAGTAGCGGGAAACTGCCAGGGCAGGGGAGTCACACCTCATCAACAATGGTACCTGCATAAGGAACATTTGTATATCTAACCCTGAATTGTCCCCCACATCTTCAAAATTTAAAAAGTTTTTTTAAAAAATCAGAATAGTCATGTCAATCCTAAGCAAAAAGAACAAAGCTGGAGGCATCACATTACCTTATTTCAAATATACTACAAGGCTATAGTAACCAAAACAGTATGATACTGGTACAAAAACAGACACATTGACCAATGGAACAGAATAGAGAATCCAGAAATAAGCCCAAATACCTACAACCAACTGATCTTCAGCAAAGAGACAAAAACATACACTGGAGAAAGGACCCACTATTCAACAAATGATGCTGGGAAAGTTGGATAACTACATGGAGAAAAATGAAGCTTGAGTCCTATCTCTCACCATATACAAATATTAACTGATGATGCGTTAAAGAATTAAATGTCAGACCTGAAACCAGAAAAATCCCAGAAGAAAACCTAGGAAAACTCTTCTGAACATTGGCCTAGGCAAAGAATTTATGGCTAAGACCCCAAAAGCAAATGCAACAAAAATAAAAATAAACAAGTGGAACTTAATTAAACTAAAAAGCTTCTGCACAACAAAAGAAATAATAAACAGAGCAAATGAGCAACCTACAGAATGAGAGAAGATATTCACAAACTATACATGTGACAAAGTATAAATATCCAGAATCTACAAAGAACTCAAACAAATCAGCATGAAAAAATACAAGTAACCCCATCAAACAGTAGCCAACAGCGTGAGCAGAAGAAAAGAAGATATACAAATGGCCAAGAAACATATGAAAAAATGCTCAGCATCACTCATCACCAGGAAAATGCAAATTAAAATCACAGTGAGGTACCATCTTACACCAATCAGAATGACCAGTATTAAAAAGTCAAAAAACAGTGAAAAGGAAATGTTTACATTCTGTTGGTTGGAGTGTAAATTAGTACAACCTCTGAGGAAATCGGTATGGAGATTGCTCAGAGAACTAAAAGTAGATCTACCATTCAGCCCAGCAATCCCACTACTTGGTATCTACCCAAAGAAACAGAGATTTTACACAAAAAGACACCTGCACTCATATGTTTATCACAGTTTTCACAATTGCAAGGATTTGAATTCAACCTAAATGTCCATTCACTGATCAATGTATATGAAAATTACACATACACCATGGGCTACAATTCTGCTATAAAAAAAGAATACAATAATTTCTTTTGCAGACTTGGAAGTAACTGAACACCATTCTTCTAAGCGAAGTAACACAGAAGCAGAAAACCAAGCATCATATGTTCTCACTTATAAGTGGAAGCTAAACTAAGGATCTGCAAAGGTGTATAGAATGGTATAATGGACACTGGCAACTCAGAAGGGGGAGGATGAAAAGGGGTAGAGGATGAAATGTGCACAGGTGGGGGTGGAGGATAAACTTAAAATTTGGCCTTTTTTGCCACTATATTTGTACAATTCATGCATGTAATAAAAACCATTTGTACCCCCTAAAGCTATTGAGATAATTTTTTAATGTAGATAACGAGTATAAGAAATACTCAGGTTAAGATTAAGTGAAAGCAAATTCAGAATCCCAAACTGTATCAGTATGGTTTCTAGTGTATAAAGAAAACTGCTAGAAAATTGAAATAAAAGCAGTTACTTGTTGAACAAATAAAATAAAATTTTCATCTTGCATAACCTGTCTCTGCAATATACTGTTATACGATATTGTCTAATTACTCACAATAGTTGCAAAATTCCATATTTTTAATTACTGAAAACCATGTTATTTCACATATTCATTTATGTGAAAGTGCATCATATATAATACATAAACCTCCGTACTAAGTGTACAAGTAAAAAATAATAATAAACATTAAAATAACGGGTTTGGTGTTTCTAGCTATGAACATTAATTCAAAGAAAAATAAATACATCATAGAACTAATCTGACCTGAGGGTATATTCCGTAACTTTTGCTGAATCAATATTTTCTGTAAGAAAAATGCAAGCAAGGAGGAAATTAAACAATATTTTATGTTTATTTTCTTGTTTTTTAAATCACCAAGGAAGGGAGACAATTCCCTAATAGGTGAGATAAAAATTACAGATGAAATTGTATTTGTATGCTAAAAAGAGTACTTTTTGAAATAGGACATCCACACCAGGTCCTTCTAAAAACATTCTATGATAAGCAATTAATTTTCACAAACTCTCTTGTTTGGTTCAAACTGAATTTACTACAAGCTCAGAGCAGGTTATGCAATTCACACATCTTTTTAGGGATTTGAATCCTAATATCCAGTGAGAGTGCTGTTTATGAATGCCTAAATGATCTTCTAATTAAAAAAAAAACTCATTCTACCTCAATTCAGAGTACATATGTTAATGGCATGACACCCAATGCATGGATGAGTAAGAAGACCATGGAATGGGCAGGTGGAGAGGAAGGAATGGGAGGAAAAATTAATGCATTTTTTGTTTGCATTAGAGAAAATTCTGTAAAAATGAATATAACAGTGACATATTTACCTTATAAACAATTCTATGCAAAAAATGGCCTATGTGATACAAAGTTTTTAAACAATGAATTGGAATGTATTCTTCCTCAATCCCGTTGTCTAGGTGTGACTTGTGATAGCAAGTGCAGAACTAACTGACCCACACTGCACTACAGTGACCATTTCACATTGCGGCAGTTCCCTCGGTCACTGTATGTTGCTCTCCAGCTCTTCCATTAACTGCAAATACATGCAGTCACTCTCCACAGCATGTGTGCTCCAAGAGGGAAAGGACTGTTTATCGTTCTCACTGATCTATATACCTGCTCTGCGCCCAGTACACCATTACTGACAGAATGACTGAATGTGTACCCTACCACCAAGACCCATTATTCCTTGTATCCTAGCCTTTCTTTCCAGTGAAAGGTCACAGGGACAGAAACGGATGACTGAAGAGGAGCAGAAGGAAGCATCCCAGAAGCTCCAGCCAGAGGCAAAGCCAACTTCGAGGCTGATATACCCTGACTCTTATCCCAATGTTCAGTCTTCTGTCTCACATCATTGATTTATAAAAATTGAGTGTAACAGACAATGCAATGAACTGAATATTTCTGTCCCACCTCCCTCCATTCTCACATTCATAAATTGAAAGTGTAATCCCAGTGTGACAGTATTTGGGAGTGGGCCTTTGGGAGGTAATTAGGTGATGAAGATAAAGTCCACATGAAAGGGAATAGTGCCCTTATAAGAAGAGCCCAAACAGCTAGCTAGCTCTTTTTCCACCATGTGAGGACACAGCAAGAGGACTGCCGTCTGTGAACCGGGAAAAGGACCCTCACCAAGGATCTGACCCTGATCTTGGACTTCCAGCCTCCAGAATTCTCTTAAATAAATGTTTGTTGCTTAAACTACCCCGTTGATGGCATTATGTTACAGCAACTCAAGCTAAGACGCAGACTGCTTTCAGTTTCTCTCATCAAAGTATAAAGTGAATAGTGTGAAATACAAAGTGAAAATAAGATAAGAAACATTTAAAATTAATATACCAGGCCATTCCCTTGTTAAGTCATGGTGTGGCCATTTGCTTTTTTATCTATGGCCAGGCCATGTTTTCTTAGGCTTTGGCCCTGTCCCTTACCTTGGGGAGGTGAATCTCCTCTTTCTTTCTCTCTAATTTACTTTCTTTCTTTTTTTTTCCCCCTCTTTTAATTTTTATTTAAAGTTGCAGGGTACAATTCAGGGCTAGGTGTACAAATATTCACCATGCAGGTACCCTTATCGATGAGGTGTGCCCCCTCTTCCCCATCTAATTTTCTTCCTAAATAAACTATATTTTCTAATCTAAATAAAAATAAAATTACTATACCATAGCTATTTGTCTTTCTCTGAGCTTTTCTAAAGTAAGTGCTCTGATTTATTCATCTTTGAATAGCCAATACTTGACACAATACCAGGCACATAATTGGTACTCAACATGTTTATAAAATAAATAATGACTACACACCTTGAAAACACACACAATTAAGAAAATTCATTTTCCGCAGATAATGAATATGCAGGACACCTCTTTAAGAGCACTCTCTCTAGTCCCTTGACCGCGCTCCCCAAGATAACAGTGATGTGGAGTACAAACCTTTATTTAAAGTCCAGTCTCCATAGAGGATATGGACTTCCATGTGGACACAGAGCCAGAGGTATTCCGGGGAATGGGGCTCAATGGGGAGGTTTAATAAAGTGTTTTCCCTCAAAGGATTGGGATCTCATATAATAGTTTTGGGCATTTTAAGATCTAATATTCCCTACAGGGTCACCTGAACAATCAGCTTTGGAAGCCTAAGCCTACATAAGAGCAATTTGCTTACTGAGCTCACTGTGAATATTTCCTTGTACTTAAACCTTCTTTCACTTCTTTCCCCATCCACTGTTCAAAAATATTTATTGTGCCAGGCACTGTGCTAAGGAATGGGAGTAAGAATAATAAAAGTAGAGTTAAGTCTTTGCCCTCACAATGCTTATTGTCTAGCAGAGGAAACAGAGATTTAAGCAAGGAGATACGATAAAATGTGATAAAATTTAATCAGGAAGAAAAAGGTACTTGGCAAGGACACAGCCTTAAGGGGTGGGAGTGGAGGGCCAAAAAGGCATCCCTGAGTCAGTAATGTCTAAGTTGGGACCTGAAGATGAATTTAATTGATTTAAGACCTTCTGCAAATCCACATCCTGACCACAATCTGATCCTTCTTGCCTCCTGTGGGTCCAAGTGTGCTGCCTTCAGGACCATAATTCATCTTGATTATAATCCATCTTGATTATACCACTTTGCCACAAACCATTTCAATTCTCCAGCTAATGACTGTACTCCCTTTTGTCCTGTTAGGACACTAAAACCCAGAATCCCTCTCTGAGACCAAAATATAAAAGTTTTCTCTAATGTAGTTCAGTTGAATAAACAGCATCCTAGGAACTCTTAAGAATGAGAGTAGCAACATGGCATTCTGTGTGTCTTTAAAATAGCCATCCCTCCTGCTGTCAAGCCCTCACCCTATCTAAGCTGAATGAAAAAACAACTCAAATCCACATCATGAAAAGTTCATTATGGGATAGACAATAGTCCTGATTGGCTGGTCAACAATTCATAAATATGAGATGTTAGGCAAATACTACTTAGAACAAAATGTCATACTAAAGTATTTAAAACAACTTAGGGCTGATGAACATTTTATCTACCAGCTTTTAGTGTAAAAAACCTTGATCTTTATAAAGTTACCACTAGAAGCTGCCAGTAGTCTTCTTAAAATCGGAGATTATAAAAATCATGCAGTGAGATATAAGATTTTTTTGGATAAATCAAATGTCCTTCAATTAGATTCCTAACTGATAAGTCTATGGGAAATATTATTTTTAAAGTATTCATGAATTGCATTAAAGTGTATAATTTTATTGTGTATGAGCACATATAAAGTTATTCTTTTTTTATAAGAAACTTAAAGTGATTACTTTTCTATGAGCTTCTCTATAAGTTTTGCTTTTCTGTGACCCAACAAATAAAAAACCTGAACTGGCAAAAATACTAGTGAAAAAGAAATTTACCTGTAGAAATTCTCAGAGTAAGAACTCAGTTTGTTACAATATGTGCTAATAATTATACTAAATTTGAAATAAATCACTCATAAACTCAAAAATACAATCATTGTCAGATATAATTCTTATATATTCAGTACAGAGTGAATATTTCCTTATCCAAAATGCTTCAGACAAGAAAATATTTCTAATTCTGATTTTTAGAAAATATTTGCATTATTCTTACCGGTTGAGCATTCCAAATTCAAGTCTCCAAAATCTGAAATGCTCCAATGAGCATTTCCTTTGAGTATCATGTTGACACTCAAAAAGTTTCAGCGTTTGGAGCATTTCAGATTTTAGATTTTGGGGTTTGGGATGCTCAACCTGTATTGCTACATTTTTTAATTTGAAGTATTAAAAACTAATCCTGAGAGAGGTGCTAGAACATAAAAACCATAACCTTTAGGCCTCTTCTAAATTCTTACTATAGACTACAAGTAAAAGTGTATACCTTCAGAGTCTGTAACGTTTATAAAAAGTAAATTCAGCTCTGTACCTTAAAACATTAAAAGTCTGTAAACCACAAGTAGTAACTATGGTGTAAGACCTAAAAATCAAAGTCCTAATATTATGTTGCCTTGATATCTTGTGAAACCAGGAAGGCCCTGAATGACTTAATTGCAAGTTTCTCCTGTTTATCCTGGTAACCAGACACACAGTTCCTGCCTGTCCCTGAGCAGCAGGGTTCAATTCCCTACCAATCCCCAGAACTTTTCAAGCAAGTCAGTCACAACCTCCCACAGGAACCAGGGGGTACCCCACCCTCTTGATACTATGAAACCTGCCTCTCAAGGCCTTTGCTTGGTTATTCTGTTCTTGAGTGCAACCCCTTCACGGCCCTACAGAGTATGGGGCATCCTCCTTCCCCAGCTAAGATAATAAGTGACTTGGAAACTGCCATCAGTATTATCTGCCCAGTGTTGAGTGCTGTGCGTTCAGTCATCCCCATTATTCCAGGGAGAGAATCTCTTCTTCTCCAGTGGGGTAAACAGGAGGCAATTAAAACAGCAACTTTACTGGCTGTTTAATGCAAAACTCCAGACTTGCCTTTCATTCATATAGACCATCATTTCAGTTGAGTGTTTAATTCTATTGCCAGAAAAAGATATGAACGCTTCTAGGGACTTCTATTGATGGTCAAGGTCATGAAAAATAACATCAAGTTTCTAGCATTACAAAGTAAATATTTTGTACCAAACCTGGGTTTTTATGAAGCTAATATATTGCAATTTGAAAATTGGGACCCTAAGAGTGAATCTATACCATGAAGTAATCATGATTAACCAACCTAACTAGTATACATTAGCATATGTTCAGGGGAATCTTGTCCTACTGAACCACAAGATTGGGGAACTACATAGTATTCCAATAAGAGTTCTTCATACAAAACATAATTGTGATTATATTTTTTAAAGCATGTTATCTTTTTCCTTCATACTTTTTTATTATTTTATTTTTTGCAGAATCCAGATCTCACTATGTTGCCCAGACTGGTCTTGAACTCCTGGCCTCAAATAATCCTCCTGCCTCAGCCTCCCATGGTGCTAGGATTACAAGAATGAAAAATGCAATTTGTACCTGGCCATACTTTTAAAAGAGTAAACATTTCTTTGCTGGTACATTAAGTACTATCTATTCATTTATTTTGTGAAATAGATGAATGACTAAATGATAATTAGTAAAACTTTTTGAACATTTATGTTCTATTAGACAATTCTCTAATGTAGTAACATCAGACAATCTTCACTATAGGATTTAACTTTTACTGGAAGAGACATCTTCAGTCTTATAAAACATGAGGTTTAGTTCATTCATTTCTTCCATGCATTTAATTTTTAGAAATAATTAGTCTTAATTATTCTGAGAATAAAATACTTCAATATCTATTAAACTTCTAGCTAATTAATGGAATGTCTAAGGCCACACAAAATGCCATGGTAGAGCTGAAAATAGGGTGAGGTCCCATCTAATGAAGACCTACAAATGTCTGTTGTATCTAATACATGTTTTCCTACATCTTTATGAGGCCTATGATACTAGTATTTTCCAACTCATTTAAATTTATTTTAAGCTTATACTTTATGGCCTACCAAATGTCTTTTCTAGTAAGAGTTAAACCATATAGTGAGGATTGTTTATTGACATAACTGCATTAAAAATCATATCATAGATCATATGTCCTAGTTATCTTCAGTCAAGATAGCCTAAAGGTGGTGTATCAGGTGGAACTGTGGTTCCCAAAAGCATATGTCCAAGCCCTAGTCCCTAATACTTGTGAATATGATCTCATTTGGAAAATGGGTCTTTGTAGGAGTAATTATGTGAAGGACCTCAAGAGGAGATCATTCTGGATTAACCAGGTGGACCCCAGGTCCCATGACAAGTTTCCTTAAAATAAGGGGAAAAGACACAGACAGATGAGACCAACACAGGGGAGAAAGTCATGGGAGAAGGACTCAGAGACTAGAGTTTTGCAGCCAGAAGTCAATGATAGCCTGGAGCTACAAGAAGCTGGAAGAGGCAAGACAGGATTCTGTCCTAGAGTTCAGAGGAAATGTGCCCCTGCTGACAGCTCGATTGTAGACTTCTGGCCTCCAGAACTGTGAAAGAATACATTTCTTTTGTTTAAGCCACCAAGTTTGTGATGATTTGTTAAAGAAGCCCCTAGGACCCTAATATAAGTGGAGTGTCTGTATATGGATTCCCTGGTCAAACAACATACACACAAACAAACAAAATCAAGTTTCTAAATTGGAAAACAATATTCTCTTCTGTGAAGACAAAAGATGGAACGAATGTAGAGGAGTCTGTATTGGCCTAGATCAGAAGTCCCATCTGTCATTTCCTAGCTGTGTCGTTTGGACACATTCCTCTCAGAGTCTCAAGAGCAAGGGAGGCTGAGAAGGAAAATGTCGAGGGTCAAAAATGCAGTGTAAACAAACACCGAACAACAGCCTACAAAACAACCCACTCATCACTGCATTTGGGAGATGCTGGTAAAAAGTTCTACTCAAAAAACATTAAAATGAAATATCTTGTGTTATTCTAGGGACCAAAGAGGTCCACAAAACTTTTATTCTGATAGGTGTCCTCCTTGGCCAGTCCTCATTCCCAGAACCTATTTCTCCATTTTGATGCTGAACTTTTAGACCAAATATAGTGGGCACCATCTGCTATCAATACAGCCCATCCTCTTCCCAGCCAGGATGAGTTCCAGGCCAAGTTTGTCTTGTGAGTTAACAGGAGGTGACAAGCCTGGCAGGACACAAATTCTCCCTGCATGATTGATTCGGCCTGGCTGACCAGATCCATGTTAATGAGGATGTGCCAGATCTCCTAACAAAAACATTTTTTGAATAATTTAGAGTGAGAGCATAAATTGCCAGGTAACGTGATTCATTGTGCAATTATGGCTCCAGTTAAATCTGCTTCCGTGGGTGCCTCTACAGCAAACATCAGTGACTGCAAACTGCCTGTTATCAAAATTAACCATATACATATTGCAAAAGAACAGAGACTCAACAGTGAAGGTGAAGTGCTTCCAAGGCAATACTTCTAAATGAGTTAGGGAATTAAACTCAGGAAGAATATCTATTTCCATTCATTATGGTAGGTTTAACTTCACACTGATACTTACAGTTTCTCGGGAATTGCCCTTAATTTCTTGCCTTGCATTATCTCTTTAAATAAGTTTCTTTTTAGCATTCTGGCAGTTTATATTCCTTCCTATACACATCCTCATGCCAATTATTCAAATAAGTCATAACATATTCAAACATCTGAAACATTCCTAAAAGATGGAATTGCCAAGTACCTTTCTCCTAAGGAATCACAACTTGAAAACGTTTTCAACTGTTATAAGTATGAACCCAGAGGCTGTTTTTTAAAACATAGTCCTTTAGCCTCAACACTGGAAACAAACATAGAGCCAAATAATTCAGATTTATATTTGACCTTGAATTTGTTAGCTATAAGGAGGCTAAGGACAAGCTTTCTGAACTCGCTAAACCTCAGTTTCCTCATTTTAAAAATGGATGTTTCGTTTTGTTTTATTTTTAGATTCAGGCAGTACATATGCAGGAATGTTACATGAGTATATTGTGTGATGGTGAGATGTGAGCTTCTATTGAACCTTCCTCCTAAATAGTGAACATGGTATCCAATAAGTAGTATTTCAACCCTGGTCCCACTCCCAACCTCCCCGCTTTAGAAGTCCCCAGTGTCTGTTATTCTCATCTTTATAACATTGTGTACACAGTGTTTAGCTCCCACTTACAAATGAAAGCATGTAGTAAAAAACTGGATTTCATAATACCTAACCAACCTCGCTTTTGTGAATTTTGAGACTCAAATCAAATGGAACATTACATATAAAAGTGCTTCTGTGACATAAAGCCTTAACAGGACTTTAGGATACTAATCATTCCAACAGGTGACATTAAAAAAAGACACTCATTTAAGCAAATGTTACACTTGCTTATTTAAAAAGGCAAAAAAAGTAAGAAAAAGTTGTCCTAAAATGTTTTTCCAAGCTTCATCTGCCACCAGAGAAAAAAATTCAAGAAATCTTATCCCCACTTCCTAGTCTGAAGGCACGGCAATGACAGAAGAAGCTTCAAGGAGACGGTCACCACCTGTGTCCCACTCTATTAAAACAGCATCTCTGAGATGCCTCCAAACTGGCAAGAGAAGCACAACCTCTTGAGTCACAGACGGCCTTCCCTGCAACCTGCCTTGACTGTCCTCACCTCCCCCCACTGCACCTGACACAACAACTGTTGGGGCAGCTCCCATCAGAGCTGCTAATTTCAAAGCCCTGTACCGTTCAAGTATGCGTGTCCATCCCTTCCTGTTATACCATGGTCATCTGACACTTCTGATATGCATTTATGATCCTAAACATTTGCTCCTCCTTCCATTTTTTTGGATTTCAGAAACCAAACTCCATGTTAGAAACCTTGCATGTTAGGGTTGGGAAAGGCAGTTCCCACGTGAATATATAATTATTTATATCAATCCGTCTTACAAATCTTACTATCTGAAATTGCCAGTCATGAAAGAACTTAAGCATCTGTTTATTCATTACTTTCTATGTTATAAACTCATCTATTTTTTCATATCTTCCACAAAACCAAATTTGAACTTCTTGAAGTTGTATGTTTGTGAATATAGACTTCTAAAGAGTTTGACAACTTGGAAACTTACTAGACGGGTTGATCAAAATGTTGCTTTATTTTTAAGTAAAGGTTTAGAAAGTTCTGTGCATGTTTCTTGTTACTTAATTGACAATTAAAACTTGATGACAAAATGCTTCACATCTGAAATCAACAGGAATTTTCCATGAGCAAAGACTGTAAAATCAGCCCATTATAAAGAGATTTGCATATTTTAATTATTGTGTACTAGGGCTTTGGTCAAATAGATGCCTCAGTGCAGAACGTACCATGTGGTTTGGGTAAAATAATAAAGTTCCGCTTTTAGTATATATAAAGGTTGTTAGAAGCATAAATATGTTAAGATGGGAATATATCTTGTCAAAGTGAGGACTTCATTTTTTTAAATTTTTAAATTTTTAAATTTTATTTTAAAGATGTGGGATACAATTCAGGATTAGGTATACAAGTGGTCATCATACAGGTAGAGTTTGGACCTCCCTTTGGTCCCCACTTTGCCTGGTTTGACATCAGATACCTTATTGATATTGTGCTCCCCACAGCAGCATCCCACTACTGCCAATCCCTTTCTTATAGTATTATGGTAAATGTTCAGGGGAGGACTTCGTTTTAGTACATGTGTTTAATATCTTGCTTTCAGAATTTATTAGGAGAAGAGGAAATTTAGGAAGATTAAAATGCAGATAAACTGCTTGTAAAGGTCAAATTAATAAGTACACACCAATAACAATAATATAAGACCTCTGGCCACATTACCAAAGTGGCCTTAAAATGCAAAGCTGATTACTGAAATAATTTTGACTCTGAAGCTAAGACTAGCAGTCAAATATATAAGCAGTCAGGTTTTTATTTCTCCAGCTTTCATGACTAGATATTTTTTAAATGCTGAAGAATAGTGATGTTCATTCATTCATTTATTGACTCATTTAAATATCACCAAAGAGTTGGGCTAGTTACTTATTCTCTCTTTGTTTCCATTCTTTGCTCTCATTTGCTACAAAATGGGCTAATAGTAGTACCTACTACATAGAATTGTTGCAATAATTAAAGAATTAATGTGTGAAAAGTACTTAGAATAATGCCTGGCACAGATGGTGATGGACGTGAAGATGGTGATGATAATATATAGGGCTTTGAGGATTCAAAGATTTAAAAATATTAAGAAGGTTTTCACTAAAAACATTTGTAAATAAGCTTAAAATCCTCAAAGTTGTTTAAGTTTGAGGATTCCACTGAAACAATGTCATAAAGGACTGCAATTTTAGAAAATAAAAGCACTTTTGCAAGCTACATTTTCAATTAAAAAATGCATTGTCGAGCCAGGCTCAGTGGCTCAGTCTGTAATCCTGCGCCTTTGGGAGGCTGAGGTGAGTGGATTGCCTAAGACCGTGGATTCGAGACCCGCCTGGGCAGGCGAGACCTCATCTCTACACTAAATCAAAAAATTAGCCGAGCGTGGTAGCGCGCGCCTGTAGTTCCAGCTACTTGGAAGGCTGAGGCGGAAGGATCACCAGAGCCCAGCCGGTCGAGGCTGCGGTGGCCAGGAGCGACCATTGCACTCCAGTCTGGGCGACTGAGTGAGACTCCAATTAAAAAAAAAAAATGCATTGTCTAATTGTTTGATATTTGTAAAATACAATACTAAAGAATGCTTAGATACACATTTGTGACATTTATAGAGATACATGCCCTTTTTTCAGAAGGAAAGGTAGAATCAAATATATAATGTCATAACTCCCAACACCGGCATCATCTATGTGACCCAAGTTTCCACGAAGGCATTTCTGGAGATCTGCATGGAGCAAGGAAACCTTTGTACATCAAAAAGCACTTCTTTACTACATTTCTGTGTCATCAAATCACAGCATTCTTGGAAATAAGTTCTGAAAGCTTTTCACTAGCCAAGATTTTGTCAGCCCATTCTACTTTAAATTAATACTCTAGTTCTTGAATTTTGTATGTGTGTGTTTGGGGATGGGGTGAGGAACAGGACTCCTTTGAGAAACTTAAAAAAAAAAGCTATGAACCATTTCTCCTGAAAATTCACATTACACGTATTATTTTAAAACAATTTCAGGGATTTGTAAAGCAGCATTCCATCCATAGAACTTCCTTTACCAAATGGCAACTATTTGCTTTTACTCAGAACATCATTTGCCAATATAAAATGCAGATGAAATTAATTATCATAGATGTAACATCTATGTAAAGATATTAGATTATACCATTGTTGATATTTAAAATATTGCTGTATATCTTTTGAAAGTAAAGACCAATAGTTAAACTCCAAACAAGATATACTGTATTACTTTTGAATTTTATTGTTTAATGGATAAATAAAAATTGTATACATTTATAGTGTACAAATGATGTTTTGAAATATGTATACATTGTGGAATGGCTACATTAAGCTAATTAACATATGCATTACCTATTTTTTGTGATGAGAACACTTAATACCTACTTTCTTAGCAATTTTCAAGTATATAATACATTGCTATTAACTGTAGTTATTATGCTGTACAATAGATCTCTCCAACATATTCCTCCAGTCTAACTGAAATTTTGTATTCTTTTTTTTTTTTTTTTTTTTTGAGTTGGATTCTCACTCTGTCGCCCAGACTGGAGTGCAGTGGCCGCTCCCGGTCACCGCAGCCTCGACCTGCTGGGCTCCGGCGATCCTTCCGCCTCAGCCTTCCAAGTAGCCGGAATTACAGGCATGCACTACCAAGCCCGGCTGATTTTCTGATTTATTGTAGAGATGAGGTCTCGCTGCCCAGGCAGGTCTCGAACCTGCAGGCTCAGGCAATCCACTCACCTCAGCCTCCCAAAGGCGTGGGATTACAGGCTGAGCCACTGAGCCCGGCTGAAATTTTGTATTCTTTGACCAATATCTCTCCAGTGACCTCCTTCCCCTAGCCATGGTAACCACCATTCTACTCTCCATTTTTAAGAGTTCGACTTTTTTGGATTCAACATGTGAGATCATTTTCACTCAACACAATGTTTTCCAGGTTCATCCATGTTGCCACAAATGATTGGATTTCCTTCTTTTTTTTTTTAATGGCTGAACAGTATGGCATTGTGTACATATACCATATTTTCTTTATCTATTCATCCAGTTGGTTCCAAACCTTGACTGTAATAATGAGATGAACATGGGAGTGCAGATATCTTTATGGATGGTGATTTCATTTCATTTGGAGATATACTCAGAAGCGGGAATGCTGGATCATATGGCAGTTCTATTTTAATTTTTTGAGGAACCTTTATACTGTTTCCCATAATGGCTGTACTAATTTATATTGCCCCCAGCAGTGTACCACTTTCAAGGCTGACTCTTATTGTTTACATTTTGTATGCATGTGTTTGGGCATGGGGTGAGGGAAAGGATTCCTTTGAGAATCTGAAAAAGCAATGGACCATTTCTCCTGAAAATTCACATGCACATATTATTTTAGTTCAATTTCAGGGATTTTGTAGACCAGAGTTCCATCCACAGAACTCCCTACTCCACATAGGACTAAGAATCTGTATGTTGTTTATGTAAATAAGAGAGCAGGAAATATGTGCAGAGGAGTAAGTCTTGCTTAGCACTAAATAAAGGAAGCCAAAGGATAAACCATAGTATGATTATATTGATCCCATCAGCTATGTTATAGTTTTTTAATATGATATTCTTCATTTTAAAAATCACTGTAAGTGTTTAAAAGTAAAACACATGATAAACCTAGTAAAGGTTTGGGCAACTTTTCTGGTGAATAGAAGCTCTTGACGTCTCCCAACTGTTCTACTAGAGTACTAAACCACTAAGAATGCCCTGGTAATAGCTGAAAACAAAATTCATTTAGATAGCACCACAAAAATGTATCAACCTATCCTATTACACAAAACTGGAATGACAGACATTTAGAGTTCCTCACTTTTTGGGCAAGTGACTAAGGTCACATCACAGAACCATTAGAATTAGAGGCAGACATAGAGCCCTGGTGTCTATCCCAGCAGGTGTTAGGATAAATTGCAAACTTGCAGCCTGAAAACTTTTTGTGTTATAATATAAGGAGAAAAAAGGTTTCCTATTAGCCTGTCAAGCTTCAAGCTGCTTTTCTGAGAACAATAGAGGTCACAGCACCAACCCCCCCCCCCAAAAAAACCCCACCAGAATCAGCCTAGCTTTATGAAAATCTTTTTTGTCTCTGCTTCATTGCTCATTATTTGGCAACATTTTTTTACCTAGGCATCAAAAATATTTAAAATGAGGATTGGTCCGACTTAATTACATGCAATCCCTACAACTATAATGTATTAACCATGTATGACCATTTACTTCAATAATATGATGACAGAGAGAGAAGCCCCCACCCCACCCATGCCCACAAACATATTAAAGAGGTTTTAAAATAAATTAACAAAACCAGATAATTCTCTATCTCCACCAGCATCCTGATCCTACAATATCAAAGACCTTGATCCTTTGCTCCCACATCCACCTCCCACAAATCTAGAAAGAAGGAAAAATTAGCACAAAATGAAAGGCAAAAGTGAGAAAGAAAAACCGATGACGGAAATTTTGTACCCATACTAAAGTGATGAACAGAATACAGTTTCATAGATTCCATTCATCCAAGCCTCAGCAGCAAAGAACAAGCATTTGTTTTCTAAGTTTGGGAGAAATGCAGACTTTTATTTCATTTTAAAGCATGCCTGACAAAATGCTTTTCTCTTTCTTCTACCTCTTCTCCAAGTGATTTCAAGTATGAAAAATCATTTTAAAAATAATTTTGTAGATACAGCAAGCACAATTTTATCTGTGGATAGATCAAGAACTAAACAAGACATTTTAGATTCTCTGGGGCATCTTGAAAACATTAGAAACTATTAATGTGGGGAAAAAATGCTACTAACTGTAAAGCACCCTTTGTCATTAGAAATAATGCTAAACCTAAATGCAAATTTTCTGAGGAAGACACAAGTATGCCAATATGTGCATTTCCCTGGCTGGATTTTAATGACAACAAAAATATTCAGAATACTGTTGGTTTCCAGTGTGCAAGCTGGAATGGTAAAGAATAAATTGATGTTTAAACTTACAGTATTTATGAAGTCCATGTTACTAGTACCTTTAAAACACACAGTAGCTTTTAAAAAAAGAGATATTGGGCTCTGGAAACTCTTTCAAGAGTCCTTTCTCAAGCCTCCTTTGAAGCCTTGTTCATGAAGAAAATGCTGCTGTCTAAAATTCTTGGGCTTGGAGAATACAATGTTATTATTGTCTTATACTTCAGAGCTAGCAAAAGCATACATTAGTTTTCTTGGCTGTAGGTTTCCATGACGGAGGAAGAATATGGCTTTGTTCCAGAGAGAAGTTTTCAAGGAATTTTGCTTACCAGGAAGTGCTAAACCAGGCACTTCAATTAACATTCATATTTACTTTGTTGCTAAACGAAGGTAAAGATTCTATTGGCATGGATTAACTCTGCTCCCATAAATTCAAAACCCCTCTAGAGGATTCTACTCTGGGAAGAGAGTGAGATGCATTAACACTCCATTAATATCTTTCTTGGAAACATTCTTTCTTGTATTTATCTCTTCATCATTTCCTGAATCTGTAATGAAATGCTTGTGCTGGCATCTAACAAAAGGATCACGTCCTGCGCCTAATGAAGTGTTAGACACCAAGGTAAGAAGCAATTCTGGGGCACTGGCACCTCATGTGGATACACAGTGGTACTTACTAGACTATATTTAACTCCAAAGTCATGGTCAGTTGCCCTAAGACTTAAGGTACAATCTGAAAGAACTTCAAGTTCCAGGGCTGCCTGAGTAAGTTAATCAGGGTTCTATTTTCTAAGTCATAAGCTAAACACTGAGGTAATTTCCATTTGTACATCCTTCCCTAAAGTGAGAGACTTCCTGAAAGTGTCATTCTGGAATCACAGAATTTCAGGGTAGAAGAGATCCGTAAGGTCACAGATAGCAGCTTCCTGTTTGTTATTTGAAACCTTACCACAATAAGGAAACATTCCCACCAAGTGGTCCCCTTTCAGAGATGAGGAACTCACCACCTCGTGAGGAAGCTCATTCTTTATTCAACAGCACAAACTATTCCAAAGTTGTTTCTTTAGTTGAGATTAAATCTTTCTCCTGAGAAATTCTATCTCTTGATCCTGATTCTGCCCTCTGGGGTCCCTAAAACAAGATGAGTCAGTGAAAATCTTTCACTAGCATAAACTGGTTTGTTGTTTTGAAATTCAAAGACTGGTTAAAAAAAAAAAAAGAAGAAAGTGCTATCAGCAGTCAAGAATTTTGTTAAGGTTAAAGAAAGTCATTTTCAAAGCCTTAAAAAAAATACAGATCACTTTGTTTTTTCCCTGATTATATGCTTCATAATAATAGCTCTACTTTCCCTAAGATTATTCCTATCAAAAGACAGCCAAGGATGAGGAAATATTAATTTATGATAGTTCTACTTGGACTAGGTAAATTGAGTCCTTGGGCTATATTGAATCAATGGGCAAATAATAAGAATAATTTCACACATCGAGCACTTATCCATATAAACATTGTGTTAGGTGCTTTATACAATAGCTCTGAAACATTATTATCCCCATTTCACAAAGGAGAAAACTAAGGCTTAGAAACATTAAATAACTTCTCCATGGTCACATACAAAGTAGAGGAGCCACAGGTTCAAATCCAAGTCAGATTCCAAAACTAAGTTTCTTCTGTTATACAAATCCCCCTGACTATATTTTGGAGAAAAAAAAATACATATGTATATATATATGTATAAAAATACATATGTATATATACATATATATACAAGAAAAGAAAATGGTACTTATGGTAAAATTTTTCAGAAAACAAGGAACCTCTTGCTTTAAAGTTAATTTTGTTTGTGAATGCATGCTATATATTTATAGCATTCTTCACTCTCTTTGAGATTAGAAAGTACTGCAGGTCTTTTATGGACTGAACATTTGCTCCCCTCTGCCCCTCCATCCCAAATTCATATGCTAAAGCCCTAACTCCCAATGTGGCTGTATTTGGGGATGGTCTTTTACAGAAGAAATTAAGATTAAATGAGGTCATAAGGATGGGGTACTGATCCAATGGGATTAGTGTCCGTATAAGAAGAGACACCAGAAAGCTCACATATTCACTCATGATCTCTCTCTCTCTCTCTCTCTCTCTCTCTCTCTCTCTCTCTCTCTCTCTCTCTCTCTCTCTCTCTGTCTCTCCACCTCTTTCTCCCATCCTCCATCACGTGAGCACACTGCAAGAAGGCAGCCATCTGCAAGCCAGAGAGGCCCATCAGAAACCAGCCCTGCCAGGCCTCTATCTGGAGGACTGCCAGCATCCAGAACTGTGGGAAAAAATATTTCTGTTGTTTAAGCCACCCAGTCTGTGGTATTTCGTTATGACAGCCGAGCAGACTAACACAATGACTTTCTGCCATTTGCTAAAACCCACCAAACGTATGAGAGATGAGTGGCCACGAGGCAGCTCCAGGGGCTGAGCCAGGATCTTTCATCATTGTCCAGGCCATCCAGTGTCTAATGAAGTCTCCATGGCCAACTTGCTGACTTTTTCACTTTCGAAACTTCTTGGAGACGCAGTATTCTCAGAAAACTGAGAGATCTCAGGACTAGCACTCCACTGTCCTATCTGCACGAAAATAAAACTGTTTCTAATCTTTAGTTCGGATTTTTTAGCGCATTTTCCCCATCTTTCTCTTTTCTTGAATATTTGATACTTTTTTAGATGAATGTAAAAAATTAGAAGAAAAATGATATGTATGGAAAAAAATTTTCAGAAAATAAGGAACCTCTCACTTTAAAGTTAATTTTGTTTGTGAATGCATGCCCAGCCACATCTATTATATAATTGAATCTACCTATAAAAGCATTACACCACAATTTTTTTTTAAAAAAAAAAAGCATCTCAAGAACATAAGAATTTTCTAAGAGTTCCAGAAATTCTTGAAAATCTAAAAAAGCTCACCAAAGACAACAGAAGCCCTTCTGTGATTACCTTTCAAGTGATCCCTTCCAGAAGGTAGTTCATTCCATAGTCTGACAAATAGGACTTAGTTATTGTACTGAAGAGACAATAAAATGTGGACTTCTCCACCTGGGGATAATTCTGAGTCCCTCAAAACAAATGTGAGAAGAAGAAATATTTACATAATGTTTGCCTTCCACATGTAAATAATCTGCTCCCAAGAGCTCATTTGATTAGAGAATGTTTCTCAGTTAAGGTCATAAATTCAGCATCAGTAAATGCTTTGCTCTCTTCTCTGACCAAAAACTGGAATCAAAACTGTGTTCATCTATCTCACAAATTCAAACTATTGATGGTCTATGGAAAGTGGCATGAGCCGGGCTCGGTGGCTCAGCCTGTAATCCCACGCCTTTGGGAGGCTGAGGTGAGTGGATTGCCTGAGCCCGCGGGTTCAAGACCCACCTGGGCAACTTGGCGAGCCCTCATCTCTACAATAAACCAAAACTAGCCGGGTGTGGTAGCGCGCGCCTGTAGTTCCATCTGCTTGGAAGGCTGAGGCGGAAGGATCACCAGAGCCCAGCAGGTAGAGGCTGCAGTGGCTGGAAGCAGCCACAGAACTCCAGTCTGGGTGACAGAGTGACACTCTAATTCAAAAAAAAAAAAAAAAGAAAGAAAGTAGTATGAGAAAATAAAGAATGAGCCAAGGCAATCTGATCATTATTATAGGGGAAAACCTTTAAGGGTATGATATTGAGTAATCACTGGTGTCATTTATACATCAAAAACAAGGCAAATTATTTAAATTATTTTCAAAATTTCAAACATGTAATTAAATTAATTAGATTCAAAAATCCTGAATTTAGGATTTTAGATGAATATTCAGTTATTTGGCTTGTGCTTCTCTAACATGATTAAAAACATAGATAATGGAGCCACACTGCCTGATTACAAATCCTAGCTCTGCACTTATCACCTGTAAAACTTAGGGCAAGTTATTTGACTGTTCTCTGCTTCAGTTTTCTCATCTATAGAATTTTAAAAAGGATATTTTACTTCACAGGGTTGGCAGAAGAATTAAGAGTTAATATATGCAAAATGCTTCAAAAAGTATCTGGCACACTGTAAGAGCTACAGAAGTTAGTATTATTCATACTTGTACATCACAGCTTAGCTTCAAAATGAAAGCATCTGCACAATTCTGTAAAATTATTTTTTCTCAATCCCCTGTGATTGGTAGCTTTATTTCATTATAGTCATATAATGTAGTGAAGCAGATTGCAAGGGGGAAATGCAGTAATTTGGCCAAAATCAGCTGTACCTCCTTGCCCAATTGCAGAGGTGTGATGTCTTCTCTCTCATACTATAGCAATGAAAGTGTATCAGCTAAAGAAAAATGGTTTAAGGGTTAAAAAAATTATTTCCTCTTTCATCCAACTTACTTAAAATTCTTTAACAGTCCCTGAAGCAAGCTCTTCCAACTACATGATAAGGCACCCTCCAAAAAAAGAAGAGTCACAATGATAAAAACCATGGAAGAGAGGGAGACCCATGACAAGAATCTGAAAGAATTTCCCACTAATTACAAGGGCAGCGAAAATAATCAGGAAATTCAATAAATCATAACTGCAGTGTCTACTCTAAAGTGGAGCTATAGAGTCCATGTTCCTCCCCTACCATCTTTTTTTGGTTCACAAACACAAGGGCTACAATAGTCAGCCATCCCTCTCCTGGCTGTTCCTCATGCTAACTAGAGTGCTGTCCTATCCAGTTCTCTCCTCACTGACTCTCCTTCCCAAGGAAACTAAACTAGCAGGAAACAAATGGGTGACAATTTTGGGTACAGGAGACTGGTGCACTGCATCCTGTGACTGAGAGCAGACACAGGAAGCTCTCTGAAAACAATTCACTCCACATTACTGTTTTTCATGACTCCATTTGTTCATATCATCAGAGAAATGTGGAGTAGGGCAATAAACCACAAGAAAAGACACAATTTCAGTCCATCTAAGCTGCACTAGATGAAAGCCAATTAGACCTGAAAAACTGGGCAAAAAGAGACACATATCAAACCTGTGGGGAGATGTAGATTTGAGAATGGAATCGCATCCAAGTGGTCCCAAGAATGGGGATACAGGCAAGTCACTGGCAAGCATAATCTATAGGTCTGTCTCTCATCTCAAGATTGAGTAAAGAAAAATCAAGTGTGTAAAAAGAAAAAGTACTATAAAAACCAACCTGAAGAATAAAGAAATATTAAACATTATTTAGCACAGAAATCCTCCATAATATGAAAAACAGCAAGCATTTCATAAAAAGACAAAAATCCAGAAGAAAAGAACAGGATATGATCAAAAGACCATGAGATAACAACAAAGTTAAACGTTTGTAGATTCTGGGGGGGGGGGTATTTAGTTAAGAAAGATCATACACAAAATTCTGCCATTTTAAAAAAAGTTAACATTGCAAACCTACAACCCCACTGCATAGACAGATTCCAAGGCACTGGGAAGTGGGTTTCAGATTATCCATACACCTGTTGGCAGAATCTGGGATCTGCAGATAAATTTTGAATCACAGCTCCCACCTTAACTAAATTTCAAAACTGCAAAAAGGACAGCCCCCAACCTACAGTCCAACTCCAGAATTGAACAAAGCAAGAGAATATACATAAAGAAGAATAGGAGGTTGAACAAACAGAAGTAAAAGCAACCCCTCCACCCCTGAATAACAGAATTAAAGAAGACAGGGAAGGGGAGGAAAGGAAAAAGTAGGGAGGAAAAATCTGCACAAATGAAGAAAAACCAAAAGAAGAATGTAGGTCACACACAGACCCCTGGGAAGTCAGACACTGAGAAAACAGACTTTGGAACACAAACAATGAAGAGCCCCCAGATTGACTGGTTACATGCTACAAACCCAGACATCAAGACATTAATAGAGAGAATAAAAAAAATTAAGGAGAGACAAGAGGAAAATAGGAAGGAGCTGGTGACAGAAATAATAGCAGTAAAGAATACTGTGATGAAAATAAATAACAAACTAATAAGCATGGAAAGCAGAATTAGCCAAGCAGAAGAAAGAATCTCAGAGCTTGAAGACCAAAATACAGAACTAACCCAAATGTCAAAAACATAGAAAAGAGACTTAAAAAGATAGAACAAAACCTTCAAGAGATGAGTGATTACTTCAAGAGACTGAACCTAAGAGTAATTGGACTTCCTGAGGCAGAAAGAGAGACAGAGACCACCCCGGAACAAACATTCCATGAGATTATTCAAGAAAACATCCCTCATCTCATCAGTGATGTAAAAATTCAAACACAAGAGATTCAGAGAACCCTTGCAAGACAACAAATGAGAAGACCAACTCCCAGACACATAATAATTCACCTAAACAAAGTAGGTATAAAAGAAAAAATCCTAAAGGCAGCAAGAGAAAAAGATCAGATTACCTACCATGGAAGACCAATTAGAATAGCAGCATATTTATCTACAGAAACCTTTCAGGCTGGGAGAACTTGGAGCCCTATCTTCAAAGTTCTAAAAGATAAACAATTTCAACCAAGAATAATCTACCCAGTCAAACTAAGCTCCATCAGTGAAGGAGAATTAAAATCTTTCCCAGATATTCAATCCCTAAGAACTTACATTGCCACTGGACCACCTCTACAAGAAACACATAAGAAAGTATTAAACACAGAAGAAAAGGAAAAAAGAACAACAATGTTCTTCACAAGAGTACAGGAAAAAGATTAAAAACACACACGAACCAACCGCAAAACCAAAAGAAAGACAACAAACAAATAGAACAAAAACAACAACTCTATAAGAATCTTATGATAGGGATCAACTCTTACATTTCAATAATTAGCCTGAATGTGAATAGACTAAATGCATCACTAAAAAGACATAGAAAGACAAAATGAGTAAAATATCACCAGGCAACAATACATTGCCTTCAAGAGACCCATCTCACTAGAAAGGACACTCACAGAATCAAAGTAAGAGGATGGAAAACAAATTTTCAGGCCAACAGAACACAAAAGAAAGGAGGATGCACGATCCTAATTTCAGACAAAATATCAATTAAGCTATCAAAAATTTAAAAAGATACAGAAGGCCACTACATAATGATCAAAGTTCACTCCATCAACAAGAAATGTCTATCCTAAACATATATGCACCCAACATAGGAGTGCCAACTTTCATAAAGCAGCTTCTAGGTAAACTCAAAAAAGATATTGACTCTAACACTATCATAGCTGGGGACTTTAATACCCCACTCACAACCCTAGACAGATCATCAGGACAAAAAAATCAGCAATGAGATCCAGAACATCAACGTGACTCTTGAACAAACGGACTTAAGAGATATCTACAGAACACTCTATCCAACGACCACAGAATATACATTCTACTCATCACCGCATGGAACATACTCTGCTATAAATCAAGCATAAACAAATTTCAAAAGATCAAAATTTTGCCATGCACCTTCTGGGACCACAGTGGAATAAAAATAAACATCAACACCAACAAGGTTCCCCCCAAACCCACAAAGACATGGACACTAAGTAGTATGATGCTAAACAACTCCTAGGTCAATGATGAAATCAAAACAGGGATTAAAAGATACCTGGAAACAAATGAAAATGAAGAAACATCTTACCAAAATCCCTGGGATGCCATGAAAGCTGGAGCAAGAGGGGAATTCATATCTCTACAAACGCAAATGAAGAAAATAGAAGGATCACAAAGTAACAGCCTAACAAGTCACCGAAGGAAGCTGGAAAAGCAAGACCACCAAAACCCTAACTTCAACAGAAGAGTCCAGATCACCAAAATAAAAGCCCAAATCTGGGACATAGAAGACAAAAAGGTAATACAAAAAAATTAATGAAACAAAAAGCTGATTCTTTGAAGGATAAACAAGATCGATGGTCCCCTAGCTAGACTGACCAAGAAAAAAAGAGAAAAAGTCCACATAAATGCAATCAGAAACACAAAAGATGAAGTCACATCTGATCCTGAAGAAATACAAAAGATCATTAGAGACTACTATGTACACTTGTATGGAAAAAAACTTGAAAACTTCAAGGAAATGGAGGACTTTCTGACGTCACACAACTTGCCTAGGTTGAAACAAGAAGAAATTGAGACCCTAAATAGACCAATAACAATCAAGGAAATTGACTCTCTAATAAGAAAACTACCTACAAAAAAAAGCCCTGGATGAGATGGCTTTCCAGGAGAATTCTATAAGATATTAAAGAAGAAGCTGATACCAATCCTACTGAAAGTATTCCAGGTGAATGAGAAAGATGGAACCCTCCCCAAATCATTTTATGAAGCTAACATCACATTGAAACCCAAGCCAGGTAAAGAGCCAACAAAGAAAGAGAACTACAGGCCAATATCTTTGATGAAAATAGAGGCTCAAATTCTCAACAAGATCCTAGCAAACCAGATTCAACAACACATCTCAAAAATCATCCATCATGACCAAGTAGGCTTCATCCCTAGGACACAAGGCTGGTTCAACATTCACAAGACCATAAATGTAATTAAATACATCAACAGCCGTCAAAGAAAAAACCACATGATTGTATCATTAGATGCAGAAAAAACTTTGGATAAAATCCAGCACCGCTTCTTGATAAAAATCCTCAAACATCTAGGCATATATGGAACGTAACTTAAAAGAGTAAAAGCCATCTATAAGAAATTCACAGCCAGCATACTCCTAAACAGACAAAGATTGGAACCATTTCCCTGAAAACTGGAACAAGACAAAGATGCCCACTCTCACCCCTCCTGTTCAATATAGTATTGAAGTCCTGGCTAGAGAAATCAGAAAAGAGAAGGCGATCATGGGTATCCAAACAGGAAAAGAGGAAGTCAAGTTATCTCTCTTTGCAGACGACATGATTGTGTACCTTGAAAACCCAAGAGAATCTGTCAAAGGCCTCCTTGCACTGATAAAGGACTTTGGTAAAGTCTCAGGCTATAAAATAAATGTGCAAAAGACAATTGCATTTCTTTACACCAATAATAAACAAACAGAAACCCAAATTTAAAGCACAATCCCATTCATAATAGCCACAAAAAAAATAAAATACCTTGGCCTCTTCCTAACCAGAGACGTGAAAGACCTTTACAATAAAGCCTACAAAACACTGCTCAAAGAAATCAAAGATGACACAAACAAGTGGAAAAATATCCCATGCTCGTGGATTGGAAGAATCAACATTGTGAAGATGTCCATCTTATCTAAGGTAATCTACAGATTTAATGTAATACCCATCAAATTACCAGCAACATTCTTCTCAGATCTAGAAAAAACAATACAGGAATTCATATGGAAACAAAAATGACTAA